>NC_092867.1:33234623-33355171 GCF_032062135.1 Pyxicephalus adspersus
AAAAAAACAAGCAAGTTAAAAAAAAAACATTTTATAAAAAGCGAGCACCCATTCCAGGGACATTATTAATGACCTGAGGATCAGTAGAGCGCCCACTTAATCAATGGGCTGTGAAACACCCATGGGATCATGGGCTGCCACAAAAGGATCTGTTAAACCCAAGGAAGCTGCCAGATTTCTTTTCTCTTGCCACAAAGGCCAACAGGGAAAACGGTGGATAAGATGGCGGCTACAACACTGCACACCGGCCAAATGAGAGGAGTCTGAGTCACACACAAGGCACTTTGGCAGTTTAGCTACGTGGACCTATCCTGACCCACTCTGATATGTCACCAAATGGGCCAAGACTGTCATTTCCTGATCCGCACACCAGCCAGGGGAGCCTAGTCAACAAATTGGGGTCAAAAGAGTCAGCTATGGGATAAGATAAGCTCCACAACATAGATTTAGGGTGTACCAAGGCCATCCACAGTTTGTGATCTCCGTTCATTGGTTGAATGCTCCAAGGATAGCCCAAAATGCTACTTAGTAAACGTGGGTAAAGGCAATATTTGAGAAAGGTTGGGGCACCCAAACCACCTTTTGCCTTTTTTTGAGAATCGACCAATAGAGATGGTGGTGCTTGTAACCCCATATTAAATTCAGAACATCAGCCTGCAGAAGCCTAAGTATGAAGTGGGGAACTGTCACGGTTTTCAAAAGATATAGCAGTTTCAGAAGAATTGACATATTAATGGCGGTTAAACATCTAAACAAGGAGAATTAATTTCCACATTTGTAATAACGCTCCAATTTCCTGAAACATTGAGGGATAATTAGATTTGTAGAGAGACTGATATTTTTCGGGTAATGTAAACCTCCAGGTATCCTCCAGAGTCCTTCTTCCTGTAGAGGAAATAATTTTGTAGCCTTAGGAGTGGATCAGCGTCTAAATTGATAGGTATAGATTCTGCTTTAGTCAGTATTGATCTTAAAGCCTGCAACCAGAAGGTTGTTTAAGGTGAGGAGATGACTAATTTAAACCCCTTGGTCTTAATTGGGATCCAAATATTATCGGGATGCTGTTAAATGACACGGGCTAGGGGTTTGATGCAGAGAGCAAACAACAAGGGAGAAAGTGGACATCCCTGGTGTGTGCCGGTATAGGTCTGATTTTTTTGGCATGAGGGACCTTAACCTCCACAGTAGGGCAAGAATACAGTGCTTGAACTGAGTGATAAAATGGGCCCCAAATGCCAATTGAAAAGAGCGTACGGAATAAAAAGTGGAAGCTAAGATGATCAAATGCCTTCTTGGTGTCTATACTTATCACTAGCGCTCATTTCTCCATCCAATTTACGGCATCTACAATATCTGTGGCTCTCGGGGTATTAACACCAACCACCAACTTTGTCCTTGAATACAGCAGCCAGTAGAAACATCCAAAACTGTGTGGCCAGGATCCTTAAAAAATATTGAGATCAGGGTTCAACAACGCAATAGGGTGATAGCTAGTCGGATATGTGGTAACTTTTCCAGGTATTAAGAGTGCAAGGTGGGACTGTGGGAGGGAGCGCAGTACCTTGCATAACTCTGTTATAAAGAGAGAACAAGTAGGGGAGAAGTTGGGAAGCAAATGTCTTATTGTATAGGTAAGGCAGACAATCAGGCCTGGGTGCCCTGTTCAAAAAAGGAAAAGATTTATTGGTGGGCTCCTTTGGAGAAATGTAGTAATTCAGTTTATCAATTATTTATTCTTTTAAAGGGGGGAGGTTACAACTAGAAAGGTACCCATCTAATCTTGTTTTCCAAGTAGACCCTCCATTATTTGTTTCATTGTGTACGGTCGTGTAAAGACCAGTATAGTACTCTCTAAAATTTTGGACAATTGCTGTAGGATCATAGTGAAGAACACCTTCCCAGTCTCTAATGGCTTGGGTAGAGCAAGAAAATTTTAGTCTTTCTGTTTGAATAGTAAAGGCAGCATGTGAAGAGATGCTGAAACAAGATATTTTATTTCATTTAGTAAATCGGGTGATAGCTTCTTCTTTGATGATGAAATGTTTGACATATGGCCTCATGACTTTGCTTCTCACTATGATTTATAGCCATAGTTTTCACTCTCCCAAAAATTAGACAAAGGTCCTGATTTACTAATGTGTGAAGTTAAAATCTTTTTAGTTCAATCCGAGTCCTCTGGATCATCCAGTGGACTAGGATTAAAACAAAAAGATTTCTACTCTGTAACCAGGGGTTGTCACTAAAAAGAGATACCATAACATCTAGGCATTGGCATTGGTATGAGATACCCTTACACATCTGTCTGAATTAATAATAATGTGTAGAGATAACTATAATGAAGTGAGCTTTGATGTGAAGGTAACTAAATAGACTCTGTGTTACCCTAATAAAGAAAGCCTACTAGGATGAGGAAGAAAGTTCCAGAGAGTCGCGGTGGCCCTTGAAAAGTATTGGAGTCATGCATGTGCTTGTACTTTCATATTTTACTGTGTTGGAAGCCAAAGTCTGGAATATTATGGAGATAATTTAAAAGCTATCGATCATTTGTTGGATCGGATAGAATACTGTGTGAGGCTTTATGGAAAAAGTCATATGTCCCACCTCTACATCAGGACTGTCTGATTGTGATGAATGACAATCCTGAAAATTTGCAAACTGTATGTAGCAGTACCATAGGGCAAAAAGGGTTCCAGAGAGCACGGGCACTTTTATTTCTTTTTTGTTTGTTTTTTTAAACCCAAAATCATTTGTATTTTTTAATTAGACTGCTGGCATATTCCTTTATGTTTTAAGTATCCTTTACTATTAAAATTGTTTAACATTTAGCAAAGTGTTTGTGCATGCACAGTCATTTCTGGACTAAATTTGTTCAAAAACATCTCCCTAACACAGGATGCTTCATCAACTGCAGTTACACTCAGATTTTGATCAAAATCCTATTGCTATTAAAAAGTGACTCAGCATGTAGTTCATATAGTCCGAAGATACCTTCAAATGTCCATACATGTAGTCACCTTCCTAATGCTCAGAATATAATTTTCTAGTATATATTACATTCCCACATAACTAATAAAGTTTTAAAGCAGCAGGTTAAAGGATAAAATATTTAAAATGTGACTTTCCTTAATTGATATCTGCAGTGGCTGTACATTAGTAGTGTGTGATTCCAAACTGTTCCAGTACTTCAACAACCCAGTGTTAATCATCTCAGTTGCTCTCCATATCTATTCGTATCTTGGCCTACAGTACATACATTGGGTTTTGTTGAAGTTGTAAAATGATAGATTGCTGTCTATAAAACAGAGCTAACAATAATGATGTTTTTACTCATTTGAGTGGTACATGTGAATGTGAGGTGGAATTAAATAGGATAATTAAGCACAGCGTGGAGGCCTGATGGCAAAATACCAATTTTATTCCATTATCCAAATTTCTGGTTCTTGTACCAACTGTGCACTGTGCATTTAAGTATTATGTTTTATACTGATTAAATCTCTTTCCAAAATAAATTACAGCATGAAGTTATAAAAAGGATTGTCTTAGATTCTCTTCGCAATGTCATGCAAAATTATTGGTATCAAAAATAGCTTTGGATGTATAAATAAAATGACCTTGTTTTGAAAAATGTATCGATCTTATTAACAATTTTAAAGAAAACTAAAATTCTAGGCTTGGTTAAAGTAAATTAGTTCTCTAGTAAGTCCACCCAAATCTTTTGTAGATATTGGTGGATTGGATATTGGTGGGCTTTATTACTTGTTGGGATCTCCAGTAAGCATTTAAAACTTTGCATTCTTAGGTCCACTGGCTAAGCAGAGGCTAGTTCTGTTACAGGGGAATTGGGTTGGGAAGAGGTCATTGTAACCACTTGTGATGCGCAGAGCTGAGCTGGAGGTTTGGAGGAGTGGTGGAGCCATATTCAGGGAAGTGGTGCAAAGGATAGGTACACAAAGCACAATAGATTAATGAGGATAAGATCCCTGATAGTTACTTATAGACTTAATACTGAATAGGTATGTGATTAAAAGAGACAAAAGAAAAGGCTTCTAAAGGCAATGATGTAATTGGTTGTATTGAAACAAATTGATTGCTAGACAGAGTTTCAACTATTTGTAACAATAAGATATACAGTTAATCAAGTGACCACATTATAGAGATTACATATGGTCAGATAGCATTAAGAAAGTGAATACACATTTTTCCCACGCGTTTCACCTTGTAGGCTTCTTCAGGGGACATCATAGAGACTCATTAACTTATTAGTGAAAACACAGAGCATCATATTAAGCATATGCCCTTGAAGTAATAAACATGCAATGGACTTTTAAAAATCCATGGAAACCAGGTTTTTAAAACTGATGCTTATAGATAATTGTTGTGATTTAAGTTGATTTGCCAGATTTACTTTTAACCTGTTTTTCAAAAAGTCCATTGCATGTTTATTACTTCAAGACTTTTATTTAAAGGCATAGTTATTGAAAAAATTGTTTGCTTGTGTAGCAATTAATTTTTTCAATACAAGCAATTACTATCGCATCGTATTGCATCGAAGGGTCAACAGTATCCAGACAAGGCAGAGCAAGCTGCCAGGCTCTGCATTCTCTACATCTGCATAACACAAGAAAGAAAAAAAAACAGGCAGACAGACTTAAAGTGAGTGTCAGCAGCTGAACAATAAGCACTGAACACTTTGAATTTGTTAAGTTGTTACTTCATCTCCTGTGGCAGGGAGATAAGGAACTATTGGAGTCTGGCAGCAGGCAATTCCAAGATTGTGGCATGCACTGGTACTATGGAAAGGTGAGCTATATGTCCTTCTGAAGCTGGAAACCGATACACAGCGTTATATATGCCTCTGCTTCTACCATGGCACATTTGCTGATGGTCTTCTATCCACAGATATATGGGCCCTAGTGCTACTTTTTGACAAGACACCTACCATTTAAAGAGTTCCACCTTTAAAACAAGAGACCCCTTTACATCACAGTCAAACCCTTTACCATCAGGGTCCCCCTTTTACACCAGAATCCTACAAACACATCAGGTGCCCCCCATACCTTTGTTAAGATTACCCCAATAGGAGTTCACCAACAAGTGTAACTTTACTAGTGGCCTACTGTTGTCTTCCTTTGCTGGTCTCTATAAAATGAATTAATCTAAAGCAAAACCAGGAATAGGAAACCAATGGCAGAAGATCTCCTCTTTCAGCTCTTTGCACAAAATTAAGCAACCCGGGCATGGTTAAGATCTTTACCTCCTCTCTGTTCTTTCAGAACTTGTTAAATGTGCCTATGTTTCCCTCTTCTTCGGTGTAATGTGTGCTTGATTTCCACTGTGTAAATACCATTATTCTGAAGTAGGTTTAGATAGTGAAGCATAAGGCCCCGTATCTACATGTATTGAATAGTCTGTCCCGAAAAAGGGCAACTAACTCAAAAACAAAAACATGACATAAATATGCAATAACTTTTCCTATATGCAACACAATTGGTTACATTTTCATCAATACAACATCTGAACAATGCTTTTAAAAAGCATATGTGGAAACTTTGTGTCTCCCAGTAAATATATTCCGTAAACACAGACTTTGTTTCCACTCAGCATTTGATATTCAGTGTGCAGCTGCCCATATTGTAGATAAAGAAAATCGACATGTTGAAATCTGAAAAGTACATCCCCTCATTGATTGTCTCTGACACATTTTCATCTGTCTTCTCACAACTTTCTATTTAAAGATAAGTATCTCTGTGTTTATCATGTGGTGTGTGTGAATTTATCAATATAATCTGGTCTGTTGCCTTGCTACTAATGAAGGTATAGATCTTTTACATTAAAGGACAACTATTCTGCTGACAAACCATTTTTGTAACAGCCTAAAACTGATCACTTTTTCATAAGAATGGAACCTACAAGTATTATTATTATTTATTGTGCTGGTTGGACATGAAACAACATACAATAGGTTTGTTTAGAACATAAAGTCTTTTCCAGCATGCTGAAAATACATTTTGCATCTGATCATTTACTCTAATTGTTGCCTGAAGAAACAATTTCTTCAGTTAACTTGTGGTAAATAAACCATGGAATGTGCAGGAGGAGTCAAGCTTCAGTTGCTTGTAAGATAGGTGTGTAATTAAATTATTGTATAGTAATTAATCAATGGCAAGCCTAAAGCTGCCTTTTGGGATGGAAGGGGGAGGGTAAAAATTGCCTTTATCACATACTTTAACAGATTTACACCTTATGATTTTAAAACATCTACCTAAATGCCCTAAATTCTTACCCAATCCATGGGGATGTGAAAGGTAAAGGTCTTTCATTAGTGTAGTGCTATGGTGTGAGACAAGTGCTTATATTGCACTCTAGGTAATGGATGCTTACCACTGGCTGTAAGAAGAGTTTACCAACCAGGTCCTCAGAGGGTTGGAAAGGCATCAAATGGTGACATCTTGGCATCTTGGGTGGGCATTAACGTTAGTGGTTGAAAACTGGTATCCCATACTTGAAGAAATATTACAGAGAATCACATGATAGTTGAGTCAGGTAACCAAAATGGGTGTTAGATGTTTTTCTTTAAGAAAAAGTTGGGAATAAGTGGGATAAGGGTGAGTAGGAGAAAATAAGGGGGGCTTGATTTTGCCCAGAGTTGGGTTTCAACCCTGTGCTACAGTTGCCATTTTGGTGTTTTTTATAGCTATCATGAAAATCGTTGTTTATACAATTTGGCATTTATTCAAATCAACTGCTTTATCCAGTTCATCCAGTAACAGAGGAATCTGTTCATAGAAAATGGGTGAGGGGTCAGAATGAAGGCACAAGCACGGGATGATAAAAAAGACAAAAAACAGAGGAGACAAAGAATAGTGAGCAGAAAAGACTGTGTCGGGACCATGCATCTCCATCCTGAAGAAATCAGACTTATGCAATAGGCATTGGAACTGAGCACCTTATCTGAAACTGAGCAACATTAATTGTATACAATATTACTACATACTTATTGTGGGGTAGTAATTAGGGTTGTTTGCCTATGTATGTTTGTATATTGATAGATGCACCTTTTTTAAACCAAGGCGGTTGACCTATTCACAATTTCTGTGCACATTTTACATCTTGAATTCAGTAAAGATATACCTTTTCACTTTTTATGTTGAGTGCTTGCTTACACGTCATTGAAAATTGCAGAAGAACCGAGGCTAAGATTTACTGAAGCAAAGCAAGCCAGCATACATATTAATACTGTGGATGGCTGTAATCTAAAAATAAATGGTAGAATGCCTCTATTCTATTTACATGTTTTTAAATGTTTTCATAGAAAAAAAAAGAATATTTAGGTAAAATTCAAATATATTTATTATATTGTGAAATTAACATGATTTGGTAGTATACTATTTTTGCCCTATACTCCCTAAATTACAGAGGTTTTGCTTATCAGAATTCTAATTTCTGTGTTCTCTGGTTTCAATATCTGGAATCACTATCGTAAAAAAAGCCTGCAGATAGAAAAGATCATAATGAAGCTGAAACCTTAATTATTTATACTTGTTCCAGGACAGAGATTGATAAAATCATGGATAAGTATGACAATCAGGAAAAGAGTATAATTAGTAAGAGGAGAGTGTCAGCAATGGTGTTTTCTACACTTCATCAATAGTCGTTTCTTGCACACCATGCATATCATATTGCAAATACTTCTAATTTTGAGTGCATTTTGCTTTCTTTGCAAATGTGGGCAAATGTAACATTTTTAACAATGCCCATAAATCTTCAGTCCAATTTATCAGTGAGCACCGTGGCAAGAATTTATAGCATGCAAAGCCTTATACATAATTTTAGGTAGTAATATTTTTGAAATACCAAGTACTTATCATTCTGTTCAGCCTTTTTTGCACTATACACTCCAGATGACGCCATAACGTTAAATTGGAGAAACCCTCTATCCAGGTTTCTTTGTCACCTTTCAACCTCTGGACTGCCCAGTGGTCAATGGTGGAGCATCCCAAACTAGCTGAAAGTCCTCTATGTGCTCCAGCCATAAAGCCCCCCAACATACCCTCCCCCCAACTCATTGCTTGAAACGTGACAGCACCCAGTAAAGTAATAGAACCAGATAAGTTTAAAGTACACTTCCGGAACAATAAGGTGTACATTTTGGGCAGAGGACAACTAGTTTGCAAAACGTTTGAACGAGACCACCTTAGTCAAATTAGAACAGATCGGTGCAGCATCTGTTTTCCATTTATAATGCTGTTTTACTATTTCTACCCTGGATTTTTAACATCAGTTCATATCTTTATGCATTTAATTGGAAGATTTAATAACATTGCAGACTTTGTGACAACAAGGATGGGACTATGTAACTAAAACAGAGTGGTTCAACACATTTTTACATCTTCTGGTCTTGAATATTCAGCATTGCCCATGTACCATTCCATGATCACTGAATTAATTTTTTATTGCCTAGATTATGAACTCTTGGGTATTTTTCTACATTGGTGAGAAAGTTAAAACATGTTTTCAACATTACAAGAATATGTCCAGTTGAATGTGACTAACTTCTTCTTACTATACAATGACCTGAATAAATGAAAAAAAAATGTTTTTTTTCTAAAACATTAGACAGGGGCCATTTGCACCTTTGCAGTATATTACCATATATATAATATTGTGACCGGTGTTGATAATTGTTGTGTTAAGGCAGCACATGCATTAAATTGGCCTCCGAATGTAAAAACAAAGGGGTAGCAATGCAGCACATCAGTATATACAGTAATGGTAAAGGAGCCTTAGGATACAATTCAGAATGGATGGCTCATCAACACATAACTGTATAAATTTGGCCTTAGCTTTTTGACACCCAGCATCCTATTTGTCAAACTAGACATCATCTTGTCAATGGATAAAACTAACGTCTTATAATAAACATGTCTGGTATTTACCATTCTTTTGTCACAATACAGTTAATTAGATAAATGTCAATTCTTCTAAATATTGCATTACACATTTAGACATTTTTTTTATTTTCATTTACTAACTTCAGCAAGTTACTGAACCAGGAATATTCGTATGACAGACCCAGAGACAGGCTATTACTTATAATTGCTTAAACCATTATTCAACAGTGACCATTTGTATTGCAAAGCTAATTATCATTTTTATGGCTCTGCATATTTTTCTACCACAATACCCTAACAGTTTTTCCCCTGTATTTCTCCTTATTGCCTATATTTATAAACTGTGGCTGAATTAGTAACTAATATTACAACAGCCTATCATCCTGACAGGCAGGTTATGAATTTAGATATTTAAATATTTCTAAAGCCCAAGGATGGATTTTGCAGTAATCCATATTGGCTGGGAGCTTCTTGAATTCTACAAGGTCACACTACAACTCTCTGTGCAAACAGGATAGATTTTCTCCATTTCGGTACACCTTTGCAGCCCTGATCAACATTTTTCAACTATAGGGACGCTGCAAATGGAGGTCTATACAGCAAATAAATTATTCTGAGATGGTAAAGATTACTTTCCACATGAACAAAACTGGTGCAGTTGTTTTGGGTGCCAACACTTAAATACATTTTTACAGAAAACCTATATAACATGAAAAAGTACACTTAACCTAAACCTCATTCTTTTATTTATTAAACATTTAGATGAAAAGCAAACAACAACACGGCTGGACATATACTGTAAATTTCTTATAGACTTCAAGAAATGGACTTGATTTACTAAATGAGTTGAAATTGTTACCTTTGTAGCATAAATGGTTGGTAAATTCTGCCAATATGGTGAAGCTGTGTCTACTTTAAATACCTCTCTCGTGCAAAAGAAATCATTTTGGTTTGCAAAAATAGTACAGATGCCCCCTACTTGCCTCCACCAACCCAAAAAAATATTTTCTGAACTGTCTGCTCTCTTCTTTTTCTTTCTTTACCTCTATGCTAACGCAACATTTACACTTTGCAAAACTAGGCCTGATTTAATATGCAGGGTTGTATTCATTGATGCGTTTCTAGATCAGTGTTTCTCAACTAGAGTGCTGTAGAATCCTGGGATTCCTCTAGAGATTGCTAGGGAATCTTTGAGCAATAAGCAATTTGTGCCTCACATGTCAGATTTACTGATATCAATGATCTTTTAGGGATTTTGGTAAGGGTGACATTCTTCCCAATGGCTAGCACTCTAATAAACTATGAGTTGTAAAATTATTAATTTTACCAGGGGTTCCCTGGAGATCTGAAAGGTCAAGGAAGTCTCATCTGGATCAACCCCCTAGTGACTGATCATGATTAAGAGATCACAGTTCTGTGGCTCTTATATGAAATAAATACATCTGTTTTGCACAGTGATTTACATTTCCTACTAATTTGATCTCCAAACACATAAACAAGAAATACAGTGGTACCTTGGTATAAGTCCTTAATTCGTTCCAGATCCTTGGACTTATACCAAACAGGACTTATCCCAAACACATTTTTCCCATAAGAAATAAAAGGAAAATGATTAATCCGTTGCCATGAAAACAAATCCTAATGTTATTGGCATATTATACATTGATGGGGCTGTATACAATAATTTAAACACTGCTTAATTCTAAAATACATAAATACAAAAGCAAATAGATAAAATAAATGAAAATTTAACCTCACTTTACCATGCTGAATGGAGTCAAGTGCCTCCTGGGATGGTGCTGAGAAGGTTGGAGGAGGAGATGTATATAATTCACAGAGAGATATAGCACCAGTTGTTCACTGAATGGTAGCAACTGGCGTACTGACGCTCATGACCAGTCGTGGCTTTGTCTCGAGAGAGGTAAATAAGGGTAGTGTGCGGTGTTATGACTCATTTTGACCCATACAAGTTTTAGCACAAAGGTTGTATACCAAGCAAAATTGTTTGTTTCCAAACAGGACTTATACCAAGTTGGACTTATTCCAAAACGGATTTATACCGAGGTACAATGTGAGAATATAACAAAACATATAACCTCTAGGTTTATAGACCATGCCTATGTTGTGTTTTTAGGGAACCAGGACATGGGAAACTCTCACATTTGCCATTTGTTAGTGTCTCTGGATAACACTGGGGAACAGTTTTGAACAAATTTTTTGTTGACTTAAGCTTATTTACACTAAAATAGGTATGCTGATTCTGAAAGTGCAGTTAGTTTTCTTCTATCATGTCAGTTTTTTTCTCTACTGCTTATATTATTGCGATTACTGTAGCGTGGATTTGTATACGCTATTCATTTACACGCAAGACAGAGATCAGAGGTTGTGTGCTGCTTTACGTAATGAATAAGCAAATTTATTTTTCTACTTACACACATATCTACTTTTTTTCAGATCACGTCTGGCTCGGCTGTTTCTCGTTATAAGTGCCTAAACAACCCTGATTCATTTTGGTATATTTGTGGCAGTTTCAATATTCCCAGTCAAAGGGCAAACATCAGCACATTTGTAGAGCAAGCCTATTTGGCATATTTCAAAATTAAACTTGGTAATCAAGGTAAGTCTTGGGCCCCTCATAAGGTGTGCAGTGTGTCGAAGGTTTACAGATGTGGACAAAGGGAACACTGGCATCGGCTATACGCCCAGTGGCTCATTCAGATAAAATCCCAGTGTGTGTTTTCGTTACACTACCCTCTCTTGAAGAACATTATTATGGTGATGAACTAGGTGATAACAATGATGAAGAGTTTGAAATTGAAGAGGACTCTGTTCGTAAGGGATTTGATCAGCATGAGTTGAGTGATTTGGCACATGATTTGGGACTATCGAAGAAGGCTTCAAAACTCCCAGCATCTAAACTCTGTGAGAACTCTGTGAGGAACAAAGGTATTGTTATCCTCAGAGTTTTTTTTAATACTCCGAGCAGCTGAAGAACTCGGCTTCTCCTTCCCATTAATTAAAGTAGATAATTGTGACTGAAATGGTAATCGTGTTCCCAAGAAAACCAAGATTCACTCTAGATTGCAGTATCATTATTTAATAAGAGCAAACTGCAGTTTATTTGATGCGTTCGGAAAAAATAAAATTATTTAGCAGTAAATGCTAAAGATTAAAGGAAATATATTAAATTAGTTGCCCTTCTCTGTACCCTTTCTGGTTTCCAGGCAACTTTTTTTGCAAATTGGCAGCACAACTGAGACATTATGTTCCCTCATGCTGATGGTTTGGCTTCAATGCAAGTTGCTGACCCTGAAAAAGTACAGAAATAAGGCATTCTGACATTTTTTAACTTCGGTTTCTATCATTTTCCTTCCACATTTATGATTAAAAGTATTAAAAAGTTGACCAGGCAACCTGCATTTTTAGATGGAGGTCTGCAATGGTAGCCCCTATCATAGCAGCTGTATTTTCAAGTGAGTCTACCATCAGAAACATTTTTTCATGGTTGCCTAATATTGTGTATAGGTAACTCTTCCAGGTATATAAAACTTCTTACAAATATTACAGTGGTACCCTTGACAATGCCTTCAGGGTCTTTTCTTTTCAGAAGGATGGTGCCATCCTGGTTTAGGTATCAGCATCTATCTCCAGCACCACTTGGATAATTGTTTAGAGATGGCACAAGCTTGTAAATCCTGGCTGTGCTATTGCTAAAATACCCAAATATTTGACAGATACCTGGAAGTACACCTATTTTTTTTTTTACAAGACCATATTCAGAGATCATAATGGTTTAGGGAAATATACTGTACATACTGAGTTAAGTCTATTGTACAGACTCCCTGCTTCTTTTGTTACCAGTGATGGTATATTGTTATTTATTGGTAATGTCCTTGAATGGTATTGAGTTTTTAAACAATGAGAATAATACAAAAATAGGTAAAGAATACAAAGCACATAAGCATACCAAGCTTATGCTTGGAGACTGATACCAATTTCAGAGTGATAGAAATACTAAACATCATGAAAGATCTGCTGAGTAAATATGGAAGGTATATTGTTTTTAGAGAAAAAGAAATAGTACAGGAAGGAAGAAAAAGGAAGGCTGAAGAAAACTGAAACACCCATAACTACGACCCCATGATCAGACTTAACAAGATTGTCATTGAGAGCCCTGTGAGCTTCACTTTAGTCCCAACTCAGTTTATTTAACCTCAAGCCCCTCAAGGTAAAGGATCATTGATTTCCATGATTTGGCTAACACAATTCAAGCTGCTACATCAAAAGAAAAAAACAACAAAACGTGTGTTTGGGTACTACAGGTTTTAGTTTACTAAATAAGGAGCCAGTAAGAGTCATAGGAAGATTTACTTTCTTTACCTCTATCTTTGAATCACAGGGCAAGACCACCACACATGTTCCATTGTTCTTCTGCCTGCATTCGTAAAGCATGAGGGGCAGGGGTAGACATAGGGAAGTGCAAAGTGTGACACTGCACAAAGGCCCGGGACTTACTTTAGCCAACAGGGGCCCCCTAAGTAAGTTCAGCAGAGGGGGTTCAAGTCAGTTCTGCAAAGGGACCCATTGCTGGCTACTTCCTCCACTGATAAGGGCATGATAAGTAACTGATAAAAAGTTAATAATTAGATGTGGAACCATCTTTCCATTTTTTTCTTTTTAGCTGCAGGGAGTCTTGTGACTCCTCTCAGAAACCTGTAAACTCCTTTCTTCTAATTTGCCAATACATTTACCAATAATACATAAGGTCACCAACTAAATAACCAATAAAAAAACTGTCATGAGTCACTGTATAGCCAGAAATGTGCTTAAAAAAACGGCATTGCATTTTGTTATTCTAGTCTCAGTCTTGCTGATTAATCATTATAGTTTCTAAGGTCATAAATCTAATAAACCAAATATCACCAATTATTTTACAGTAACCTAAGCCTATACATTACATTTGGATATTTAAGGCTAATGTAAAATATGAAACTCCGTTGAACTGTAAATTGGTTTAAAAAAATGATAAATAGTATGTCATATAGAATATGAAATACAAAGCAATCGTTGTACAAAAGATGTAAAAAAAATAAAGTTTTGACAAAAGTGTCAGCAAAAAACAGTTTATCAGAGTGACTTTAGCAAATGAGAAAATGTAAAAGGTTTTATGATTAAAGCACGATGAAAATTACTTCCTGTAAGATGGAATCAATGGTATACAGGAATATATTAATTCTGTCTTAAATTAAAATATCAAGATGGAATATTATACTATGAATCATGTGACATCAATCACTGCCATGAGATACGTTCCAATAGTTTCTTCATACACCTCATAAATATTTGATTTTTTTCCCAATTCCAATAGAATGCACACATAAATCTAGTTATTTCACTCTGGCAATTCCGGCCTGACAAATAATCTACTGTATTGATTTGTATGTGTGTTTTATAAAATTCTGTTTAGTAAGCAGTCTACAGTATTCTGTTTCCCGCGAGCAAGGATAAAATGTGTTTGGCTTCTTATTAAAAATGTAGAAGAAGGGCATTCCCTGTTAGCAGAAAACAAATGAAGAATTGATCTCTCTGGCAGGACACTCTTATGAACCTTGTGTCACATATAGTATGTCATTTAATCTGATTCCCAGATACAAGTGTAGGATGGGAACGGAATACGTCTTTTGTAGGATCTATTTCTATTTGAGTAAGTTCTTTTTATTTAATTATATAATAATGTCTGAGAAAATTACCACTGGAGAGAATTTATCTTATTTCCTGTCCCAGTGACAGTAACAGGAAGTAGGTCTGAATCTACCCAGTTGGGTACCCAGCCTACCCAGTAGGCCTATAAGGTTTTATAGAGAAATAGTTATGCTAAATTAAGTACAGATGGGCAATTTTTAACAACAGGATCACTGTTCATTGGTCACCAACCAACCATAAGCCCTGGTTATCAACAAAATGAATCAGAATGATCGAAATCTATTTTTGTACAGGCTTTTGATTGTGGTGAGGTTTTAGAGATGCTTCATGCTGCATCTCAGTGTGCTGTTTTTATAGACTTCAAACCTCTGCCGCAAATGTATGTCGAAAACACCTAAAGAATGCTCCTGGATGCCTTGTGCTTGAAATGCGTGCCCAGGACAGTGTGGTTGACAAACACCAATCTAAAGCCAATCTTAGCCAATGAGTGTTTATGACAGGGGTGGCTTACAAACTACTTTTAAATTGACCAAGTCAAAATGATCTTCCAACAATAAAAACTTGGACTTAATAACTCCTGTGTACGGTGGAGTTTTTTTCTGAAAGGAAAGTCTCTGCAATCTACTTGCGTTGCCTTTGCGATCTACCAGTAGATCGCGATCCATCTGTTGGGCACCCCTGGTTTATGAGTTTGTAATAAAGTACTAAGAGAGCTTACTGCTTGGCACCCTCAGGGAGCACAGGACATCACAGGGTGTCAGTTTCATTGAGGGGGACATACAACCTTGGATATGATTCAGGTGCACAATGCAGAAGTAGATGAGGAGAGAAGTTTGGATGAACATGGAGCTTTGAGTTCACAAACATGAAAGAAAAGAGTACTAGTGACTGTCTCTAATAGGACAGGAAACGTTTATGTTTGGGCTTAGTTACACAATAAAGTAGACACATGCACAATGCCACTGCCATCCTTTCCAGCGGTGACTTGTCCTGTTGAGAGGTCCAATACTTCATTGCTAAAAACCTTGTTTGGTGCCCAAGCTTAATCTCCCCTCCCCACCCCTACTTAGTTCCTAACCTCAACTCGAACTCCCACCTCATACATGAACCCTCATTCTTGGTGCCTAACCTTCTTTTGGGGTGCCTAACCGTAACCCCTTTCCTCCAGTGCCTAACCCCAACCTCCCTTTTTAGTGTCTTACCCTAAGCAGGAGCTAATCTACCCAAGATCAACCCCTAACACTAACAATGACCACCCAGGTAATGGTCCAAATTCAACCTTCCAGGTAAGACAGATAGGCAACTTCAGATGGAACATGTTCAATGTCTCTTCAGCCCTTGGCCAGCTGCCAACAATATAACCCCTGTGCCCGCATGCTGGCGTTATGTTATCATTGTACCCAACAGCATTCTCAGCATCAGATCACAACACACACATATGTTGCAAGCAATGTATGAAACCAAATAATTGCAGCCCCATATACTCACAAAATTCCTACCCAGCTTAAAATTGCCTATACCTGCTACCTAATATCTACTACTCCCCGCCTTATAGTGAGTTTGTATTCCATTATATGTTTATGTACAATTAGTTTATTTTTTAAGATTTTATGAAGAATAAGGGGGAGAGACAAAATAGAAAAAAGGGGGGGGGGGGGGGGTTCAATAAAACTTTAAAAAACACATACAGCCATGTAACAAGATCATAACTCCATTATATGTTTCCACAATTTTTTATTTGGAGGGCTTGGTTTTATATCTCTTAAATGGTTTACTAAGTTTGGGTTTATTTTTCGTTACATCCTGTAATACTGCGGATACTGTGATTTCACTACGTCCAACATTTGTTGTGTACCATATTTATCAGTTTATATTTGTTTTTTTGTTTTTCAATGTTTTGTATGAAAATTTCTTAAAAATAAACCCTTAATAAACAGAGGAACAAAAACAATTGCTCGGATAAAGTGAAAGGTTTGGTTGTTTTTTGTTTTTTTTTTATCTAGAAGAGAAATGCAAACCTAATATTAAATATTTGTTTCATGTTTCTCCTTTTTAGTTGCGCAGTTCTGTTTGTTCTCTGTCAATAAAGTTTTCCGTGTTGTCGGAGTGAAGGATTGTGGGTGTTGTAGTTCGCAGAGCTTCCTGTCTTCTCTGTGGTGTTGGTGTTAGTATTTCAGGCAGCGTCTCCGGCTGTAGGAAGGAGCGGTGAGCTGTGTGTTCGGTTCCCATATCTGGAAGAGGAAATAGGGCAGAGAAATACTCTGAGAGGCCCTGACTTACCACTTCCTGGACGGCTGGAGAGGGCAGGTAGGTGGCAGACAGCTAAGGGGGTGTGAGGAAGCCCAGGCGGTGTTGTGTGTCAGTGTGTTGTATGTGTGAATGTACAATGGGATTCCTCCTGACTGGTGGTGTCAGCTTTGGGTGATGTTTGTCTTGTAGTCCGAAGTATTGTCACCATTCCTTGTCACTTTGCTAAGTGTGTGCAGTGCCCCTGGTTGTGTATCTTTGTATTTTGTGTCATATTACTGAACATGTCAGCACTATATTGTCATTTTCCTATTTCTGGTACATTTTGGGGGTCACTGGACAAATACATTGGGGTAATATTAGAGTCACAGGGCTATGGGGAAAACATAGATAAATTTTGGGGGTCAGCAGAAAGGTGAAATCATGTATATTGGGCATCTATATAGAAGCACACATGTGTGTTTACAAATCAACAGAGAAGCAGTGTGTGTATTTTGAGGTCAGTGATAGGCGTACAGCTACATTGGGGTTCAGTTGGCCCACAGATGCATTGTGGGAGAAGCACATGGAAGTGTATTGTGGATTTGCTGGCTTTATTTGGAGGAGGTCAGGGAAGAGTGAAGAATCAAATGACTTCATTATAAGTCAGCGCAGAATTAAAGGTATTCATTGGGGGTCCATAGAGAAGCCTAAAGATGCATTTTTGGGGACAGTGGGAAAGGTGCGGGTGCATTATGTCATTAAAGAAGCACACCACTGGTAGCTGAGAAGTGTTTGAGTGCATCCAGGGGTCAGGGTCAATATACGTGAATAAATCAGGAACAGCCAATTATTGCAGGTGCAATACTCAGCAAAGAAGCAGGCAGCTACATGGGGGGGTCAGTAGAGATACCTGCAGGTGCATTGTGGGGTACAGCGCCTGCAGATGCCATATGGTGGGTAGTGGAGAGGCACTTACAGTTGTATTTGGGGGAAGAAAAAAGTATGTAGTTGCAGCTACTCTGAGGTTCAGAAAAAAAAATTGGTACGTTATACAGGCAGTGTTGAACCCAGACATTTTTTTTAAGCTGGGGAGAACACTGACAGGTCTTTAGAGAAGCATATGCGTTGGATCTGTGGCACCCAGGGGTCCTTCAGAGGTTGCTAGGGGTTCGTTGAGGAATGAGAAGTTTGTACCTTTCAGTTCAGTATAAGTGACAGCAATGGCATTCTTCCTACTGACCACCACACTAATGTGAGCTGTGAATATAGTAATTTCAAGGGTCCCCTATGTTAAGATGCTTGAGAAAAGAAGATTAAGAATTCAATTGCAATTAAGAATCACTAGAATAGTAGGTAGCTTCATTCGGGCTCAGCAGAAAGACATTGGAACTCCGTAGGTGGGCTTGTCAATTCATTGTGTTGGGTCTGGCAGAGAATCTGGTGGGGATCAGTGAAGAAGCATGCATGTGTGCAATATAGGGTCAGCAAAGAAATACACAGATACCGTGGATAAGCAAGCAAATGCTTTGTGTGGATCGGCGTAGAAGTGCACATGTGCATCTGGTGATCAGGGAACAGCCTTCAGATACATTGTGGGAATTGAGGAAACACATGTTTGCATTTGGTGATCAGTGGACAAATGCACGTATGTACTTCAGAATTGGATTTGTTACTGTTTAGTGGAGGGGTGTGTGGCTACATTAGGGGTTTTTAGTTATGCAAATAAAGTGTAGGGAACAATGGGGGAAGCATACGTAGGTCTGTTTGGGGGTCAGTAGAGGGGTTGAAGCTATATTGGGGTCAATTGAAAAGTCCGTAGATGTACTCTGGCGGACAGTCTAGAAGCCTGCAGGGTGATGGTGGGGATCACTGGAGAGGCAGGCCTGTGTGCATCTGGAGAATATTGGAGAAGGTCTGTGGGCATCTGGGGATCAGAGTAACAGGCGCATCCATCTGAGGATCATTGGAGAAGCGCACACATTCATCTGAGGATTGAGTGTGTGCAGTTTGGAGGCAGCAAAGTGGCACACATGTCTGCCTATTCATTGTAAGGGGGTCAATGGAAAATTGTGGGTAACAGTAGAGAAACGTAAGTGTTTCTGAGGATCAAGAGAGAAGCACATTTGTGCATTTTTGAATTTTCTTGTGTGTAATTAATATGCTGTGGGTGCAGTAGTGGTCAGTAAAGTTGTAGTCTTTCATGACTAAGGCTGGGAACACCCGTTCAATAATTGTAATTGGAAAGCATCTTTCACGGTCCTTTTCAATAACATAAGACTGAAAGGTGCATGAATGGGTGCTGTTAATACAGCGCAGTTCTGCTCTATGTAGAGGGTAAAGGGAAAAACAGAGCGGCACCCTGCTGCGCTCTCTTATCTTCACTTGTATTACAATCATTCATCATACGAGCGCTGTACACATGCCAAATTGTTGTCTGATACCAGCCCTGAGACGATTAATAGACGAGAATCATCTGTCATGTGTACGTAGCCTAGGAGTGCTGTTTACAGTCCCACATTGGAGCTACACATAAAATACTTTTTTAGTTTGGCTTTACCAATAAGATTTTTATGTTGAAACTGAAAACATACTAATCTGTTCTGCCCAGATCTTACTTTTTCATTCATGTAGTAAACCAGAAATCCCTTAGTATTCCAGTAAGCTGTTGCAGAGTGGGCTGGGATGTCCATGTATTCTCTTACTAATAGTACAGTGAATTTATTTGTAAAAGTCGGACCTGGTTGAGCTACCTCCACCTGATCTTAATAACTTGGGGTCCACAAGTAAACCTAAAAAGGCAAAGGAGGAGGTCTAATGCTTTCCCTGACACCCGTGTCTCAGGTCTTAGCACTTGGGAAGTGCGACATATACTGGGAAAAATTGTATGATAAGAAGGCATCCGAACTCCCAATAGTGTGAGATCCTCCATTCATAATAGCAACTCTTACTGAGCACCGAGGTACCTACATTCTCGCTGCTTGTAGTATTTGGTAGTAGTATCTCCTTTTTTTTTACAAAGCCTCGTTCCCCAATGTTGAGGTTCTTGTAGGATGGTTTTAGCAAAATACCAATGATGATAAATAGAGCAAAGAGGTGGACAGGGACATTTTTTGTCTTTTTTATATAGGGACGATATTTCAAACCTGAAACGTAGTTGTTCTTGCAATGTAAGCAATTAATATCTGCCTATGTTTCTGTGCAACTCAATTAACTCCTTTTGTTTAGATAAAGAATCCTAATTTAAGATCTTTCAGCATCAAGCACACTGGTCTGATGGATGCCTGATCCACCAGTGCATTGTGGCTCCTTCCATCAGCCCCTACATATCGTGTTTTTAAGTGATGTGGAGGGCAGATGCAGGGAATCTTTGCTCAATTTTTTTTTGATGAAAGAGGATTCCAGAATTATGAGAATATGAACAAGTAAATATTAACTGCAGGGAGATTTTAAAAATAGTGTCAGAGGCAAGGCATGGATTGAGTTATGTACAGTGTAGGGTTAGTAAAGTTCACCTTGCTTAGTTTTTAAAAACCAGGTTTTACAATTGATCGAAATTATTTATTTGGATATATATTCTAGGCCAATATGAGTTACCAAATACATTAATTGCACGAACTGTTAATGGACAAGGAAACATTTTACACTGTGTAGTCGAGTCAAGAGTGGCCAGATTTGGAGTATTTATATATATATATATATATATATATATATATACACACACACACATAGAACATTCCTCCAGAAGTCTTCCTATTTCTTTGGTGTGTGTATATACATACATACATACATACATACATGCCTCAAAACTCATTTTTTCAAACTTGCCTACCCATCTTCTTCTGTCTGCTAAACCCTCATTACTTCCCACACTACATATCTCCCATCCTATTGTGTGTGAAATTCCCCCCACCTACTAGATTGTAAGCTCTTCGGGGCAGGGTCCTCTCCTCCTGTATCACTGTCTGTATTATTCTGTCATTTGCAATCCCTATTTAATGTACAGCGCTGCGTAATATGTTGGCGCTATATAAATCCTGTTTAATAATAATAATAATATAATAACATGCCAACTCAAGATACGTGTATTTATTGTGCTTATCAGTACAGCTTCTGTTGCTCAGCTAAAAATACTGGATATATGAAAATGTATGTTTTTCTGTAATACGTTGCACCGTGAAATGCAGCTGTTAGGTAAAGAAATATAGTTTAAAATAACAAGTACAAACTGAAATGTTCAGCATCCACCACTTTTGTATGTGTATGATGTGTTTTCCTGCTGTACAGCCTCCTGCCAGCAACTGTTTTACTAGAGAATTCCTTCACAGCTGCAAAGTAGAAATTTGGTATATAATTGTAATGGATTCTCTCAGAAAAGTCATGCAGTAAGACCTGATGAACATTACTGGTGTACAAAGACAACAGGCATCAAGCGTAGGTTGGAAACGGGAGAGACTTTGATGGGGTCACAGGATCACATGTAGGGCTACAGCAGTGCACAGGGTCACGTGTGCCTAAGGGTTGCATGGTCATACCTGGGGTAACTGGAACATAAAAGGTCACTGGAGCACAGAGCACAAAAAACAAAAGGATCCTAGGGGAAGAATTACTGGAAAGTACAGCTAACAGTACAGTTAACGTAGAGCAAGTTGCTTAAATGCCAAGGCATATGTTGCTACTCTAATTTACTTTCTAATTTACTACTTTAATTACCAGTTAACTCACATACGCAATCTCCTAATATGTTATGGTGCCAGGTCCTGAAAACAGTAACTAAGACACATGAACCAGGGGGTATACAATAGCATTTTCACATCCTAAATGCATTTTTATGATCTTTACTATTTGTGTACTTGTTGAAATTCTTGTTGTGCTCTTTTGAATTCCCATTATACAGTTGTTCACATTTTAAGGTCTATCCTGACATAATCCAAGTGTGTATGGTTAACCTGGTTTTATTTGTTTGAGTTATTTGCAGTGTTCTGAAAAGGCTGCATTTCTCTTTAGTCTTAATTTTAACCAGTTCCTCTCCTAGTTCTACAAATACTGCAGTACAATCCCACAGCAATAATAATAAAATACATTAGTGCAGTATACTTGAAACATACTATGGGCTTTTTTTTTAAAAAACAAGGAATCTGTAAATCCTTCGTGGGAATCTTTCAGGTCTGTGTTTCAATGGCAGTAATAATTTCTACGAGGGAATGTTGGAGGGAATGTCTGATTGCCTGTTTTATAAATAGAGCCCTATGTGTGTGTATGTATGTATGTATATAACATTACTACCACTTGGTACTACTATCCCAGTGCAGCCACATTCCTTTTGCCGCTGAGTCACTGCCACAGGAATTCCTTCTATTCTGGATAGTTGCTGCCCTCTTGCTGTCCCATAAAGGTTTTTTTTTTTTAACAAATCAATTACAATTTCTCCTTTAATACAAAGCACAGACCTCAATTTTATTTTTAGTGCAGTGGTTATTGTCTTTCTTACCCTACTCCTTCAGAATAGGAAAACTACCCACTACAACAAAATATGTTAAAGCATTTCAATGATAGTGTTTAGCTGGAAAATACCATTTTCTGATCTAATATGTTGCTGGAATTAATGTGTTAATTAAGTTGTTGCAAACATTTCTGGACTTGTTTTGGAGATTTCTCTGTTGGAATTTCTGAGATTTTAGTTTGTCCTATTTTTTTTTTGTAGTAATGGTGTTTTTGTTGGCTTACCACATTGACTTAAAACATAGCATAGCAATAAAATATATGGTAAATTATTATATTATGTAAATATGATGAAATTGTAGTGCATTGTGTTCCATAAAAGCCACTATTAGAAGTGCAACAACAATGTGATACAATTTTATTTATAACAAATTAGGGTAGCGAGACATCAATACTAGTACATAGTATTTGAAGAAAAGGTTCATATTTTATAAACATTTACTAAGTTCAGGTTTATTTCTTTGTTTTATAGATAATAATTGTTCAGAACTTTTTTTTTATTGCCGTCTACACTCTTTACTGGACTAACTCATTATTCCCCAGTTCTATAATGAACATGGTGCCTAATTCAATGTGATATTGTGGCTAGCAGAACATGGGTTGAAATCCAATACAGTAATGAAGTTCCACACAAGACTAATGTTTCAGGAACACAGTGGTTCCCTTTTCCATGGCAGTAGGTGTTTTTTCTTGTTACCTGGAGTCTAGCTTTATTTAGGTAAAAGAACAAACATGTCCGATAGAAGAATATACATGTAGCGTAGAGTTTTTTTAATTAAGTAGGTGTCATAAAACACAATGATAAGATTTAGAATAAATTGAACTCAAATGCATACATATCTATTCAAGATGATGATAATATTAAATGGCTAAAACTTTAAAAAAGAGCATAGCTCCCTTTTGAAGGAGCGTTATCAAATCACAATTTTTGATATGCCTTAAGGCATATTACCTTTAAACATCAGGTGGAAAACTAGAGGTCAGCAACAGGGTAAGGCAAGCAAGACTGAAATCTTTTAGGATTAACATGCCAAGATCAGTAGTAATAACTAAAAATTTTACAAGATTGTCAAGAATCTTAAAGTTTCAAGAGCAAGTGTACCTAACCTGCCATATGTGTCTGGAGGCAGAAGTTATGATTTTTAGTACAAAGCTTCTGGTTTCAAGGATAGAGAGAATACATTTTCATCAGTGAAGCTGGGTGATCCAGCAAACCTGGAATGGATTTCCTCAGTCATTTGCTATTTGCTAGCAAATGTTTTGAATCTTGGCCCAGATCCATTGCCAGGTTTGCTGGATCACCCAGCTTCACTGATGAAAGTGTATTCTCTCCAGACTTGGAGAGCATTAATAAATCACGCCTATTGTGTCAAGAAGACTTGGGGTTTGTTTGATTTCAACTTTGCAAACCTAAGCTATGCTGCCATGTTCTGTTTAGAGAGAAGAAACTCTCTCCTAGCAACCCTTCTAAACAAGCCAAACTTGTTCAGTCTTTTTCTAATTGTACTGCTATGAACTTCAAAGTTTAACAAGTTGAGACCTGTACAGTTTGAGATGTAGCTCTTGGGTTTTTTGCAATTTGTTTCACCAATGCACTGTCTGAGCTTGGGGTGAATTATGTGGGATGTCCACGCCTGAGAAAGATTGGAAACTGCCCTAAATGCTTCAATTGTATTATCTGTCTAAAATTGAATCTTCTTTCATCCTGCAGAATGATGGACTTCAAATTGTTTGGGAATGGCCTTCTAACCTCTCCCAGCAATAATTGTTGCTCCCATTCAATTTCTTTGCTAAGATAATAATCTGATGTCTTTGCTGATGTCTTTTCTCCTTGACATTATGTTCACACACACCTGAAAGCTCCCAATCAGCAAACTGCCACAAATTCTGTTTTTATAGACGTGGTCACACTTACTGATAATCTATTTAATCAAGTGCATTTTATTAACTTCTACATCCTCTTAATCCCCATGGAAGTGATAATAATTATAACTAATAATAACTTAATTTTTTACAGACAGTTTTTGGATTTTGACTTTGCTGAATATTTCATGACGGTGTAATATGTCTTGTTGGTGTTGGCCTGAGGTTGCATTTACCAAATTTTAGGACTTTATACCAGATTTATTTTTTTCCTGAAGAACAACATCTTAGAATTTAAAGAGGATGTAATTTCATTTTATCATGTCTGTACTTTTCCAAAGCTCCACAATCTCCTAATTTTGATAAATCAATTATGTTTCTGGCTGTTACATTGCCTCTAATATAGAGGAGATGCAGTGTGTTTTTTGTTTTTTACTGGCTCCTTAGATGTTTTATAAAATACAAACTTTAAGTGTTGAGTACATGTAGTGATAATACAGATTTAATGTACAGCGCTGCGTAATATGTTGGCGCTATATAAATCCTGTTTATTAATAATAATAATAATAATAATAATAATAATAATAATAATAATACAGATGGCTTTGAAGAGGCTTAGATACTGAAGAGACTGTTCTCATTAAAATGCTGAAGTCTCGCTATCAGACTCTTTAGGACCATAGAGAGATAGAAGGTGCCAGCAGAAAAGCATATTACTTCTACTGTATGAAGTCACACACGGAACACCAATTCCCCTCATCACAGAAGCACTCTACTTAATGTATCCATTAGGGAAATCCCTTACTGCTTCTATTAACCTTCATTGGAAGGGGAACCTTTCTACATAAACCACTCATTTCATAGCTTTGCTGAATGACAATTTTCTCTTTACTCAGCATATATATCTAGAGAGCTCCTCTGTCACAGCATCCAACTAATTTATATTTAAAATAAATATAAATGCTATATTATATGTGCAGTGACTTCTATAGTCGGGCATTAAAGAATCATCTCCCCATTAATGTAAATGCATTTTTCAGTCTTTCCTATAACTATCTTTGCTAGTGGGAGGAAGAATAAAATATAAATGATTATTTATACATTAATAGATACATACCGTATATTAGGGAAAATATTTTTCAACATCAAGCAGACTTAGGTGAGCCTAATGATGATAACCTGTTAGATATTGTTGGTGGCACATGCAATACAAACTCCTTGAATAAACAAATACAATTATAACATTGTCCATCCTTGGTAAAAGGTAAATGCATGTTTGTCATTTTCATTCCTAGGTGCTTTATCTAATAAAATGAAACTTTTTTTTTTTTTTTGCAGGAAATGACATTAGGCTTTGAGACAACAGCGGTACCGTAGCTCAGGTTTACCAAAGCTTTACCATATTTACCATAGCTGAACTCGCTGACCTAGTGGTCAGTAGCTTAGGGACACATATGCACTAGGCTGAAGAACTGTGGAACCTTTTCCACACTCCATGCAGCTTCTGCATTGATAGTTGCATGCTTGCTTTTGTCCACTTTTTAGTTTTTGAGGATACTTCACTGGCCAGAGACGGGGAGAGCTTTATCCTTAAACAGAAATGATGCAAGATATTTCCATGTTCTGGGACTGCTGGCACCTCGATTAGCCTGGGTTATATGTAGGCACCAGAGTTGTCTATTTAGTAGCAGTTAAGTGGAAAACTCCATGTAACACTTTATTATTACTCAGCTTTACTGTTTTCTGAATTATATTCCTTGTCAGGGTTCTCCCCAGGCCCTTTTAGCTGGGTGCACCACCCAGCTGTTTTTGGGTGGTTACTAAAGGTTTTTGGTCACAATACAGGGGCTGCCACCCACCTACAATTTCTTCCCACCCAGCTTAAAAATATTTCTGGGTTGAGCACTGCTTGTAATTACATTAGCGATATAATGCTTATTTATTATCCTCTAAATAAGCAAGAGGCAGAGAAGGGACAAAAGAAGCTGCACTTGGACAAATCAGGATATAAGTACATCACCTTCCTCACTCTGTAGGAAGCCAGGGGTCTAAATTTCAGAATTGTCTGTACAGAATTCAGATAATTAGTCTTAATACAATATTTATAAATGTAGTTACACTGTGTAAAGATGTTACCAGTGTTGTCTGTAAGTCACAATCCACACACCACAAGATCTTATTCCGATTCTTACATGTACATTCTCACTCAAAAGTGTGCAGGTGCATTGACTAAAAATATTTTAATTGAGTGAAATGCATTAGCATTCTTGTATATATTTTTGTAGATTTTATTTCTGTAAAAAGATTTACTGTTTTTGGCCTTAGTACTTTTAGTTTCCAGTAACATGTATATACTATTTATCCCATGTCTCTGTGTGTGTAACCCACCACAAAATCACTTAAATCTAAACCATGAAAAATAAATATCTCTTTTAATGTTTTTTTCCCCATAGTTATACCCTCTCATACTCTTACGATCAGTAATTTTGCATTTTGTGGTGTATGCAAATGTTAACGTATTTCGTACAGTTGATGAACCGTGACAAGATGTGCTCTGTAGTGAACAACTGGAAAATGCTACCACAAACCATAAAGTTGATGTAACCAGAATTATAGAATTAATTTGTATTTGTTTTTTTTACAGTTATTTTTAGCACACCTAAGGTGTCAAGCAATCTAGGCCACAGCGACCAAGGTTTGTGGTGACTAAGTTAAAAGCTCCGTCTGCTATTATTTAACAGAGCATGTGGTTAACAATCTGAGAGTAAATATAAAGATTTAGGACATAGCAATTGTTGGTTCCATATTTCATCCTAAAGTCTAGCTAAGCCCAAAATAAAAGGCAGATTGTAAAAGAATGCATAACTAAATACAAACTGTGTATAAAAGTAATTTGGTTGACAGAATAGCTGTGTTCTGTGCCAAATAAGCCCGCACGCTGCACTACATCCTATTTCATGCTTTTAACTCCATAGCCCTGCTTAAAATTTACTCTAATCAAGACGATTTGAGAATTTGTTCAATCTCAGTTTTTCTAAGAAGCTTTTATGATCATTTTGACTTGTAAGCTTTACTTTAGCTAATTAAATATTTTTTTTTTTTGTTAAACATAATTGACATCAGTTAGCTTCAATTTTCCATCTATGAGCAATGTAAGCAAACTTCTTGGGGTGCAGTTAATCTACAGAGCACCTGCTGGAGTCATGTTTGCACAGGGTTGCCATCTTGGTGCATGGTCAGAACATATGGCAGAGAAGGGCATGTGGAGGGAGGGTGTAGTAAACTTTCGGCTGCTGGTGAGAATGGGAAATGTTTGGAAGGAGCTTGCAGCCCAGGGATGTGTGTGGGGACTAATGTGTTGGGAGAGTGATCAGCCATCAAGACGACGTTGCTGTGTGCTGGTGTCTATATACTATTATACCCTTCAACAGTGTTCTCCTCAGACCATTTTAGTAGGATGCACCACCTTGCAATTTTCAGCAATCACCTGGCTGTTTTTAGGTGGTTACTGATGAGCTGGGTCACAATACCGGGGCTTCCACCCACTTACAATTTGTTCCAACCCAGCAAAAATTCTGGGTTGAGTACTGCTGTAATGGTAATTACATTATACACCCGACCCCTGCAATATGTACGGTATGTTTACTTATTCCTGAACCCTTTTAAACAACTGGTATGGACATAGCACTTTACAATAAATACTGCTGCACTTTGCATTACCTGCTACTGACTTCAGAACATTTATTACAATACACATAGCATTGACCTTTTAATGGTTACAAGAACTCTGGACTGTGGCTTTGTGTGAATTTAGTAGGTAGTCTGCAGATTTATACACAATGATTCTTTATCTGTTCTCACTGTGGGTGCAGTTCAGCAATACCTACAATATAAATGGGAAGGGCAATGTGCATGTGCCTTACCATGTATACACTGACTGAGGTTAGGGCCATTTTGGTGTGCTAATCTATAGATTAGCACACCAAAATGGCCCTAACCTCAGTGTAAGGTTGGGAATGACAGTCAAGAGTGACATTTGCAAATTTCATCATAAAGCCCCACTGTCCCTTTGCTTATTGGGGTAGAACATGTTTGATTGCATAGTAATTCACAGTTTATTCTTTATTGGAGATTTACATCTATTATAAATGATACTTGTTATATACAATGCACCAAACCAACACTTTTCTCATTTTGTTGGTAACCTGGTATGACAGGTGTTTGAAATCTGTTTTATTCCTGACAGTAGCTCAATAGTCTGACATGAGCCTAGTTTCTTAGTACTGTCTGTGCTTTTAGCAGATATTGATGATAAATCAGATTGGTATATTTAAAGATAAAAGCATTCCTGTGTAATACTCACATTAATGCTGTAGAGCTTCTCCGTGTTGAGCTTAGCTGTGGTTTACTGCATTGCAGAAATTGCTACCAACTAGCAGCTGCCAGCAAATAAATCTACCAATGTATTAAATTACTGGATGTGACTAAAGAGGAGATTCCAGGCGGACAGGAATGTCATTGGCAGGTAAAGAGAGAAGTCCGGTAGCATTAATAAAAACAAATGTTACGCTCACAAAAAGAATGAGTGATTTAGGACACAATAAATCATTTGATTTTATTTTTTTTTTAATATAAAGACTTATCTACAGCCAAAAATAAATATGCACATAGCCTATGCTACAAATAAACCTTTTCCCATATATTTGTTAAGTAATTTTTTTTTTTTTTTTGGGGGGGGGGGGGTGTGCAAAAAGTGACATTTTTAATTTTACTAGGTTGTAAATGAAATCCAGTCCACAGAGAATTATTTATTTAGTAAAACCAGGCAGTGAGAAGTATCTGCAGATTTTAAAGTAGAGCTGAACCCCACTTTCAGGGGTGCAGTGGGGCAGGCACGGGTGAGAACGCCGTGCCCTCACTTTTTTCGGGAGTGGGCACGCTTTTTTTTTTTTTTTTTTACACAAGTCTTTGGTGGTCGGCGGCTCTGGTAGGTCCCCCCCTTGGGGGGTCAGAAGAAGGATCCTGCTGGTGTAAGGCACTGGCAAGAGCCGCGGACCATATCCCCCATACTGGTTGCTGGTTCCAGGTGGTGGGCGGGTTATCTGTCTGAATACAACCGGCCCACCAGGTCTGGGAGATTGAGCGGGGTCTGGTATCATGACGTCACTAGAGAAGAGAAGTGTCTTCCCCTTTCAGTGACACAGGCAGGGGTGTAGTGGGGCCGGCACTTACTGTGCCCCCTCTTTTTTTTTTTTTTTTTGCGACTACACCCCTGCCCACTTTACTCACCTGTCTCTGTTCCCACCCAGGGCACCACCTTCTTCTTACTTCCTAACTTACTCCCTTCAGTCTTTGGTCATCTTGTTTGGCCTGGCCATGATGATGTAACTCCTGCACGCCTTCATTTAGTCTCCTAAGCTGGGATTTTTCACAGTTCACAGGGCTATCAGGCAGGTAGGAAGAACTAGTACAGAAGGGGCATCACCTGTTAATTTTTGCAATATTAACTCCCTGAACAAAGATTTAACTTTGGTTTCACTTATTTATTAGTCAGTAAATAAAAATAAATATAAATAAATCTATATATGTGTGTGTGAATACATCATCTTGATCCATACATACACATTTCCTGTGTGATCATGATCAAATCGACCAAAAGTTTCTGTAGTAAAAATAATCATCAACAGAACAATAATATGTTATGTAAACTAAAAATTGTTTTGTAAATTAAGTTTTTCTAGTTAGTCTAATTTTGTTTAAAGGTTGTTGCCACTCTTTTCCAGATATACATTTTACTCATTACATGGCATAAATATTAAAAATCTTTTGCGTCCATTTTGTTTAGTTGGACTATCTGGGGAATTTCAGTCGCCCCATATAATCATTTTTGCAGAATTAAGCATAATAATTGTGTTATCACGTAAGCAAAACAATTCTGCGTGAGTTGACAAAATAATTATTAAATTGTAAACTATTGGTAATACTAGTGGTGCTTACTGCAATTTGCTGGTTTAGAGCCTCTTTGCCTTCAGGCTTGATGTAATTTTTTTGTGGCATAAATTTAAGGTACTGGAACCTTTCTTCAGGGATATAGGTCCATGTGGACTTAATGGCATTACGTTGTTGCCACAAGATTTGTTGGCTACATGCCCATGATGCAAATCCCTTGCTCCATGCCATCCCAAAGGTGCTCTATTGGATTGAAATTTGGTGACTGTGCTTTTTGAGTCCAGTGAACTCATTGTCATGTATGAGAAACCAATTTTAAATGATTTAAGCTTTGTGACATAACGTGTTATCCTGATGGGAGTAGCCTTCAGAAGATGGGTACACTGTAGTCATAAAGGGATGGTTAGTGGTCATCAACAATACTAAGGTAGACTGTGTCATGTAAACGATGCTCAGCTGTTCTATGGAGCAGGGTGGATCCGGGCTTTCATGTTGTTTACTCCAAATACTCACCCTACCATCTGAACATCTCATCAGAAATTGAAACCCGGGCAATGTTTTCCAGTCTTCTCTTGTCCAATTTTGGTGGACCTGTGTGACCTATACCCTCACATGTATGTTCTTAGCTGACAGGAGTAGCGCCCAGTGTGGTCTCTTGCTGCTGTAGGCCATCTGCTTCAAGATTCTGTTGGTTCAGAGATGCTCTTCTGTCTACTTCTGTTGTGGGGATTGGTTATTAAGTCCTTGTTGTCCATCAGCATGTTCTGTTCTCTGACATAGCACTTGCTGCATATTTTCCCTTTTGTGGACTGTTCTCTGTAAACCCTAGAGATGGTTATATGCGAGATCTCAGCAGATCAGCAGTTTTTAAAATCTTCAGACTAGCCTACCAGTCAATAACCGTACCATGTTCAGAGTCATTTAAATACCCATTTTTCACCATTCTGAAGCTTGGTTTGGTTTCAGTCGGTTGACTTGACAATCATTACATGTCTAAATACATTGAATTGCAGCCATGTAGTTGCGTGATATTTACATTACCATGCATATGAACAATTGTACCAATAAAATGGCCGGTAGAAGGGTGTGTGTGGTGTGTGTGTGTCTATAATGTCAATCTTAACAGATGAATATCTATGGCTTTAGTTCTACAAATAGGGGTGGGGGGTAAACTTCAAAGAAAGATTATAGCCAATAATTGTAACAGAAATAGTGTTTTATAAAGCTTCAGATTTCAGCTTTAGATACTAAAACTGTAGATATTTTACTTTGATGTGCAGCATCGGCATACTTTTTTATTGTATCTAAAATAAGAATCATATTTTTATTTTCAGTATGTTCCGACTCCGCTTCTTGCCAGCAGTTGCAGGATTGGCAGCTGTAACCCGCAGGTATCATGGCGTGGCTAATCCCGTCCGTCACAGGAGGAAGCTTATGATAGCTGCTTTTGCAGGAGCAACAGCAATTTCCGCAAGCACTGGATTACTTTGGAAGAGGTAACTACATGTATTGGTAATTTATGTGAAGAACATGATCTTCACTAGCTGTGACTCTGGTATGTGTAGTGAAACTCTACTTGGGTCCTGAGCAGTAATGTTGCCCGGCTTCTTTGCCAGGAATCCTGAGTGGATGAAGGTTTTATTTCAAAACTTGGTGATAAATGTTATGGGCATTCCAAGAACATTGTTGACTGTTTTATTGAATGTTACTGTACAGCAAAGCTCCAGGCAAAAATAAAAATGAATTGCCCATAAATTTATAAAAATTACGAAATTACCTCTGCAATATTTAACTTCCGTCCATAGGTTTACCTAGCAGTACTTTTTTTTCTGCTTCTAGATGTCCTGAATCTGATGGGCAACATTTTTTTTTATTTCATGTCCTCTGAGCTGCTTCTTCCATTTTACAATCCAGCTCTGGATCTACAAGAAGCTAATATTAGGTCAAATTCTTTTATTTTTAATAGAATACTTGAATGCCTAAATTTCCTTGCTGCCTCAAAGCAGTTTTTTTGTATGTGTAAATTATAGGGTCATGAAAAAGATAAGTAAGATAAAGTTAATTAGGTAAAGTTATTTATGAAAATGGCGCTCCTAACCAATATGTCATCAGATACATATACTTGGCAAGGCTCGCTGTGACCATGGCTCCTCTTATTCAATGCATACAGTTGCGTGGGTAAACTATTGGTCTGAAAATGGGATTAACTTAATTATAGGACCTACAGCTGGTAGTAGATCTGGTTCCCTGCACAATAGCACTCCACTCATTTGTTTACTGCTTCCCCAGTACATCACCTTCAGAGTATATTAAATGCCCAACATTTAATATATGTACTTAGTGGAATATCTCTGGAAAATGCCATTTACTTTTTTTACCAATAGGTATTGACATTAGATATCTGAGGTCTACTTTTAAAGTACAGCTATCCTTCATTCAGTGCAAATAACTGTGTATGTGCATAAATATAAATGTGGATATAAAAATGCCCAAACTGTGTGCTGGATGGTATGTAGTTCTTGTTTCATGTAACTGCAGGAAAAAAATGAAAATTGTAGCATAGAAAGATTTATCTTTATTTGCCTTCTAAGCTGTGTCACAGCATGTTTATGTAACTGGAGAGATGATTTCTAGAAGTACGGACATGAAGAGTATAAAATCATTCCAGGTATTAAATCTTCTATATTTGAAAAAAAAATCTAATTTCAAAGCGTTTCAACAAGTGTAATTCAGCAGTGGTGTGTGGGTGTTAAGTTCCAGTTACTCCGCAGCATTACTGCAGATATGTGATTTCCCTAGATTCCTGCACATACCTTGCATTCATCTGAATTAACCAGCTCAAAATGATATTCAGGACGTTTATAGGGCAGGCAATGCTATTTACTTGTAATAGGTTACATTTACATATCAATTTAGGCAGTCTGTGTAGTACTGGATTGCAAATATCTACATTCAGACTACATGGTATCATTAATATGTCCATCAGAAAAAAATAGTTCATATGAGAAGTGTTCATTTCTTGAATTTATGGGGAAATGAGCAGTGTGAAGCCGGACAGGTACAAAGATTTCATTACTATTCAAGTACAACTTGGAGAGATATTTTTTCTCACCTGACAGTACATTGACTGTCAGGCAAGATATGCAGCAAAGGGGTATGCATATGCTATCAGAGGTAGTCAGGAAGTTGGAAAAACTCTGAGGTCATCCCTAGTTATGTTTTTGCACCAACACTGAAGGTATACTGAACATAAAATAGATCTGTACTGCTAATATTTGACCATAAGATAGCAAGCAGTTGGCAGAGGAGAAGGCAGTGCTTTGCTTCCTTGTGTCAGACCTGCCCTTATGAATGATGATTTATTCAGTGGTGGGGTAGTGGTCAAAAAGCACAGAAGCTGGTGGATTCCTGTACTGCAGTTCTTCAGCACTACAACTTCCTCTCTAAGGACTGGAACTTCAGTTCCACTTTAAGACCTTTTCTTGTGGCGCCTGGAATGTTTGAACAGTACACTCAAATGTCTTTATAGCTCATCACAACATAGAAATAAGGAGAACCTTCCAGCTCAAATTAAAAATTCCCATTAAAAGGAATCTAAACAGTTATTCACCTCCTTTTGCTCTGAATGTGGGATTCACAGGGAAGTAGACGGTCCATTCCATTTGCATATAAAGCTGATAGTCTTTTCTTTTTTGGAATCTTAGTTAAATTGTACCATCCTTCCCACCACTCATCTTCTAATGCCTCTTTTTGCAGTTCTCTTCATTGGCTTCCATTTCACCTCAAAATCAGTTTCAAGCTCCCATGCTTTGCCTTCAACTTCCTCCACAGTTCTTGTCCCACTTACATTTCTGATCTGGTAAAAAAAATACTCCCCCAGCCGCTCTCTTCGCTCCTCCAATTACTTACTAATGACTTCATTACTCATAAGCTCATCACACGCACGGCTCCAGGAATTTCCTAGAGCTGCCCCTATTCTCTGGAATGGTCTTTCTCTTCCTATTCGGCTTGCTTCTACTTTAAAAGAGTGCTCAAAACCCATGTTTTTAAACTTGCCTACCTGTCTTCTTCTGTCTCCTAAACCCTCACTACTTCCACCACTCCATATCTCCCCTCCTATTGTGTGAGACTTTCCCCATCTCCTAGATTGTAAACTCTTCTGGGCAGGGTCCTCTCCTCCTCCTGTGTCACTGCCTGTATCTGTCTGTTATTTGCAACCCTTATTTAATGTACAGCGCTTCTTAATATGTTGGCGCTATATAAATCCTGTTTATTAACCACCTTGCCGTTAAGCCCGACCTTCGTTCGGGCACAAAAAAATTGCAAGGATGGTTAACCCCGAGATTTTTCCCATCCTTACTTACCTGGTCCCCCTGTGCTCATCCAGCGTTGTTTTCGTATTCCAGCGTCGTCCGTCGATCTCCCTCTCCAGCGTCGGGTGCCAGCGGGACCGGTAAGATGCCGGCTGGCATCTTGTGTTCCGCCGCCCCGGCTTCTTACCTGGTCCCGCTGATCGTCCGACGTCCTGCTCGTTCCAGCGCCGGATGATCTCTGAAGGGAGAAGCCGTCCGGCGGAGAAAAAAAAAAACCGGACGGCTCCTCCCTGCGTGCGTGATGACGTCGGCGCGTGTGCGGGAAATTCAAATAGAAACTCATTCATTCATTTTGTATTGGATTCAATACAAACTCCTGTATCCCAATCCAATACAAAATAATTCAAATAAATACAAAGTGTGTAATTGGTAAATTCAAATGCTCATTTTATATTGGATTGAATACAAACTCCCGTATCCAATCCAATACAAAAAAGTAAATAACTTGGAAATTCAAATTCTTATTTTGTATTGGATTGGATACAAACTCCCTATCCAATCAAATACAAAATAATTCAAAACAAACCCCAATAAATACAGAATCAAAGTTTTAAAAATTGCCACTTATTCCCTGGATGGCTAGTGTGTAACACTGTGTCTTATCTTACCTTTGCTGATCTTCGCCTAATTTTGACCATTTGCTGCCTGCTTTGACCTCTGCCTGGACTCCGACATCTCTGCCTGCCACCTGCCCTGACCTCTGCCTGGACTCTGACATCTCCGCCTGCTTTGACCTCTGCTTGGACTCTGACATCTCTGCCTGGACCTGGACATCACCGCCTGCCTGACCCCTGCCATGGCTTCAAGCTTTGTTTATGTAGTCATGTTTAAGCTGATTTTTGTGTTTTTCCTTTAATTTTATTAAAAGTAATTTTTTTTTTTTTTGATTGTGTGTTTCAAACATTTTTTATATTCATAATATCTACTAGAACCCTTGTTCGGACATATTTCTGTAAGTTACAGGTCTACAATTTAAAAAAAAATTTCATGAAAAACGATGGATCACTTTTGGTACAGAAATCTAGACCTCAGTGTAACGCTCAGGAGGTTAATAATAATAATAATAAAAATAATAAAAAACTGTTGCTTTATGTCTCTTCTGTTAGAGATTGTACCCCAGAAAACTGTACCCCTTCCCACCAAATCAATAAAAAAGGTTTGGGAATTCTATACAGCGCTTTGATCTTGCTGGTTGTTAAGCCGTCTGTAAAAGCACTCCGGCTGATTCTAATTTTCCTAAAAATAAACATGTCTATTAACAGACTATTGTTCATATGTACTTTCACCGCAGGTGCATAACCTTGAGTTTGTATAGTACATTTTCTTTCTACAATGACTTGTATTTATTATGATATAGAAAGCTGAAGCTTTATATTGAAAGGAAGAATAAAACAAAGGCCTGCTTCAGTTTCCAGGAGGACTTTGGTAAAGCAGAGCATTTTTTGTAGCAATTGTTTGCCAGGGGCCTCCTAATGGGAAGTGGAAAAAAATTATGCTGACAAAAAAATATCTTAATGTTTTATTTAGGCGTTGTGTAGCTGAAATGTTAATGATTCCCTCCTGCATTTTGTTTTTTTGCTATTGATGTGCGATACATTTTTGAGGTTCAGTACCTTTTATCATGATATACCCTAATGCAGTTATTGTATCTTTTACCTTAAATCTCTTGATATTTGTCAAATACATTATTTTATAGTTCCTGTATGGTCTTGTTTGTACATTATGTACTATTTGTTAGGGGTTTCCACTATTACCTAGGAACTGGTGGCTTTTTGTATACTGAGAGCTCCCCAATCTTGTTTGTAATGTTATGTATGGTTGCTGTTCTGCATGTTTTAGACATTTTGCAGATCCTACTATTCAATTATTTTTAGACTTGTGCTTCCAAGTAGAGATTTATCGACTTAACACTTTGTCACACACATTAAAGAATAACTTGTTTCTAAACCAGGCTGTAAATTTTTGTACGTCCTGTTACTTAGGAAGACTTATGAAAAGTATCCAGTGGCCATCTATCTTTTTTCAACTGTGCTGTATTAAGCTGTGGACAACCAAGCAATGCGAAAAGGATTCACAAATCCGCATGTGAGGTACTAAGTAGCTTTTGGTTTCAGTAGGATTGAGTGGCTGTCTGGCTTTCTGTGTATCCAACTGACTACAGCAAATTGGTTTAGGATGTCCTTTCTTAGGTTCTAGTCTTTCAGCCAGAGATTAGAGATCATTGCTACCTCACGTTGGTGTAGAGCAGGCTCTATTCCTATCTTTGGCATATATGTTAGGTAGGTTGTCTGCACTAGTAGTTCTCCAGTAAGGTTTTGCTGCTGAGAACTAATGAGAAAACAAGTGTTTCCTCTGAAGCTTAAATGCTTAACCATTAGGCTTACTTTGCCTTTGAACCCTAAATTTTTTCCTAACATTTACCATTAAATCTGGGACTAAAGTCCCACTTTGAAAATTGGCGATCAGGAAGGTGTTTATTGCAGAGTGACAAACTATTTCTCTTGTGCAATGATGATTCTTACCTGCCTGATCACTGGCCATCGGTCAAATTTTGCTGTGCTGCACATGGGATAGCTGGATATCCCTGGCAACAAATGCCCTGCATGATTTCAACTTTTTTACAACTAACATAACTAACATTTGAAGCACAATTTAAGCCACAATTTTACCAGGAAATGGAAAGGCTAAATCCTAGTGTTTGCATTTGTTTTTTGTCATCTGTATACCTATTGACCTTATTTTATTTTAGGATAGGAAGTGATGGGAAATCACTGCAGTTAGGTCACTGACAAAAATATTTTTTTACAGCAGTGTGGGGGACTAACAATACTGTCACAGTGACAACAGCACCTTCATTTCTTGTATGGGCCTCAAAAAAGAAGAACTTAATAATGAAATCATAGAAAAAATCCTGACAAAGGTTTACTCCTCACCAATCTATTACAGAGCAGTAGGGGCTCAGAACCTGTTGTTGGGTTTTAATGAGTGTTCATTTTGTGCAGGAGGGACTTTTGTAGTTTGAGGTATTGACAGAATAAATAATACATTGAGTGTATTGCTTTGTATTTTTTTGGCTATTCAAAAATGAAATAGCACTGAAAATAAAAGCCTTTGTAAAATTATAACAATAGCTGACTGATCATTTAGGAAGAGAGCTGTTAGTATAATTATGTACCTGCTTGATCCATTGTATGATTGTTCCCTCTTTTTAACATCTATTCAATATGTCATGATTTTATCATTCATTTCTGTCAGTCATGTTGATGTTCCACAGTTGAAATAGAGGGTACACATCTCGGCCCGGTAGTGGTCATATCATTCCAGGGTTATAATGATGGGTAAGTGGTGGAGCAGCTGTTTAGCAATTTAGTTTTATTTTTATTAGTTTAGTTTAATTCCTAAATCGCAAAGACCTTTTTTTTAACTTGAGTATAAAAATTATTATCTGTCCTGCAGAATAATTTCTTGTGCTATAGGTAAATGTTGACTCCAATCTGTAGTGATTAGTTGGTCACTGCTTCAGCAAAGTCAGCTGCAGACCAATGATCTGCATCAAAAAATGCTGTTCGCCTCTTTCCTAAGAATTTATTCTGTAAAACAAAATATCAGAAATTATAGTAAGTTGCTAATAAACACACCTGCTAATATGGCAGATGGAAGATAAAAATAATCACTTCCCAAAGTAATGTAATGGCTGAACATTTTTTCAGAATATATTTTGGGCTCTGGGCACTCCTGGTTAGATGGAACACCTATCATCACCTGCAAATTACCAAGCAGGTGTTCTGCATTCAGCACAGTGAGGTTGCTGAGGACTCGTTCAGCTTACAAAATGTAAGGTAGCTGCAGGGAGATCTCACACTATTACTATCACATTATTATTTCAAAGCATCGCTAGGCAAATTCACAGAAACAAAAAAATCACAGAAAAATAATGTAAATTGTTGTGAATGAACATGCTCTCCAGTTATCCGTCTTTGCACAACAATGTTCTTTCTTGTCTTTTGGCTTCAGCCTAAGTCACCCGATCTTGCATTATGCAGGCACGAGTTAACATAGTCTGCTGTAAATGGGGAATTGAAGAAAAAGCTCCTTCTGTGCATGCCCAAGATCAGAAGGAAAAGCTATAAGTGTAAATGTTTACCTTAACTGCTTACCCGATTATTTTTCAAATGTTTTACCTTAAAAAAAAATATCATAGAGTAGCAATAAATCCTTTGTATGAACAAAGAAAATTTAAATAAACAGTACATTCAAGTTATTATTTCATTATTTTTTCATTGTATGTAAAACATTTTTGTTTTTTTGTATGTTTTTTTGACAAAAATTGAGGGTACCCTGTATTGTAAAAACTGGATGTGATTTTTGGATTCACCATCCAAAAACTTGTAAAAAAAAAACAAGTGTAAGATCTAACTCAACAAAACATTTAAAAAAAAAAAGTGTTGACTTCATTACCACTTAAAATTTCTAATATAACTTGAAGATTGACATTCAGGCAAACAAACTTAAATGAAATAAACCACTACGAACACAACAATGGGCCTCCTGCACATACCAGATCAACAGCCTATATAGTTTTGGTAGAGCCCATGTGACACTAGTAATTTTGTCACTGACAGAATTTTATTTATTTATTATTGGTGCAGGGAATCTGGCAAACTTTTCCATTGCCTAAAGCTTCAGTGCACTTTGATACCAGTGCACTTACCCTCAGCACACTGCAACGTAACCCAATGCATTATATTTTATCAAAGTGTAATAATATGTTATACACTATAATGTGCAGTTCCACCAATGTAAACCCCGCCTCATCATCTAAACATTTGCTAAATATATGTGGTAATTAATTAGATAAAAATACATTCACACTTTTGAAGAAATTCATAGGGCTTTTATAAAACAGAATCATTACTGCCATTGAAACACATGGACTTGGAAGATTCCCAGGAGGAAATGTTTAAATCCGTGTTTTATAAACAAAGCCTACAAAGTTCCTGCAACTCAAAATAAAGTTTGTTTTATTTAATTTGATTACATTTTAATCTCCAATAACTTGGAGGAACTAAAGTGAAAAGTGCTTAAAACAAAAAAAGTACACTTACCTTCAATCCCGCAGGGCAGTCCGATCCATCCGGAGGTGTCTTCCATCAGGTCCCACGTCGTCCCGGCATCTGTCTCCGAGCTGGCGCGCCGAGTAGAGGCATCTTCGCCTCTTCTTCCTGGTTTTTCTTTCTACGTCACCTGACACAGGCGTGAGATCTGGTGACATAGATTGAAAAAAGAACTTGCCGATCTCACTACGCACGCATAAGACTGACAAATTTTTCTCTTTTCATGAAAAGGAGCACCCAAGAGTTTCCTGAGATGCATGCTTAGGTATCCTGCGAGGCTTTGTGCACCCATTCATTCTCAATCGCCTAGATGATTGAGAATAAGAGGGCGGTTCTGCACCTTTTTTCTTTTTTTTTGTGTTGCACAAAAAACAAAATTTAAATACTTTATAAATAGATTTATTTCTTTACATAAAAGGGATATCTACCCTTTTATGTAAAATGCAATTTCTGAGTTTAGGTATGCTTTAATGTAAACTACACAAACTGGCAGTCCTGTAGAAAACGTCGGTCACTGCAAAAAGCCAGAAAAACATACAAGTCTCCTGCCTAGAAATCCTGCATTGTTCAGAAATGAACTGACCCCACTATACTCACTTGTCCTTGATCCGTCACAGGGCAGTGCCATCTACTTCTTTCTTCTCTTCCTGGATACGATCATTGGTCATATTGATGGGCTGGACCTGGATGAAGCGGGTAGGAGTTCCTTCCTTCACCTCCAATTGCAGGGCTGCTTTTATGTCAGTTTCCTAGTGTGATCAGTCATTTAGGAGAGATTATTGCAGAAGAGATATCCCCTGTCCCTTTCTGTCTTAATGACCTACCTGATTGAGCAGTTTGAAAAGTGGACCTTTTATTCTGCTTTGTTTTTCTGGTGGATTGGTGGATTATCTCTCATAACTTAATGTTTTTCTTCAAGCTAAAAAAGGGCCCATTTTATTGTGATGTTTCGCTGAAAGATCTACCTCCTCCAACCATATTACGTAACGCTCAGGTGCTATGTAATATGGTTGGATCTGTACTGGGGCAACCTAACCAAGCTGAATTTGTATATAGAACTAAAATGGAGTTTGGACCAATTCCAATGTTTTTATTGTGTTTACTTAGTTGTATGACATACAGACTGCAGTTTTGTCATAAAAGACTTTTGTTCTGAAAAGGAGATTTGTCAGGAAAATACATTTTTATAAACATTCTGTGGCTTTTCTTGCAGTATTTTGAAAAGTGACAGCATTTGGCTATAAAAGTGATTTGTAATGTATAGCTGTCAATCAGCCCAGGCAGCTCACACTTCTATGACTAGATTTAGGGGGGAATAAAACTAAGCCGGTGAAAAGCAAACATACAAATCATTTGTTTGATTTCTAGGAGTAATGAGGAAAGAAACTGACTGTTTATAAAATGTAGGCTGGGAAGGATACAAATGTGAACTTAAAATATACTTTAATTTCTTATATTTCAATGTACTGTGTGCACATAGACTGCAAAACATGATTGCATTTATATTTATCTCTGGGAAGTTGAATGGTGTTGGGTAAAAGTGCTCTGAGCAGCTTGAAATACTGTTCTCTAGGAGAAATTTAGGTTACACGCAATACACTACTCATGTTTTACCAGTGCATTAGTACACAGATCTTACTACTGTAGGTCTTGTGCCCACCCTCTTTTTTAATGGTAAATCATTGTTTTAGTTTGACTTTTTAGTTTCTGTACTAAAAAGGATCCCTTTGCTGCCTGAAACCTTTGCTGCTGCTTGGAACACACACACAGATATCACAATCATAAGAACCAACACCAGAATATCTTTAGGTATGCTGTTTTGATTTATTGTAAAATTCTTTTACTTTAATATAGAAAAATATTAATGGGTGATTTAAGATTACAATATATCCAATCACAAAAATTAGCCCAGTGGAATTCCTTTAGGCTTTTATCTTATCTGGATGAAGATCTTTTAGGGGTGCTATAAAAATGTTAATAGTAAGTCTGCATTTTGAAATGCAGCTCCCATCCCAGCAATGAAACATCCCTTTCAGTTGGGTCTAATTAGTAACCCAAATAATGACAGACAATTGTTAATGGCTTTATGATTTTTCAGTTAAAAAAACAAACAAAAGTAATGAAGTTATAGCAATATGGCATAATATTTTATTAATATTTACTTTACTGGAGATTTTGATGTGGAGTTTTTTATTCTGTAAATTTTAGTATTTTGGGGTACATGAGACCTTATGGCTGCTTTAATATTTCAGATGTAAATTACTTTAAGAAGTGTTATTTTGAAATCTACATCATGTGCATGGCAGTAAACTGGCAGTGCTCTGATAATCTATTAGTATAGTAGTCCATGAAGATTAAAATAACACTTTCTATTTACTTTATTATAGAGCTAATGCAGAAGCACAATCTTCAGTAAAACACAACGTCAAAGATGAACCCAGTGCCAAGGGAGAGGTTCATGAAGATCAGGAGAATGAGGATCAGTCTGTGGAGTCAAGTGATGAAGAACAGCAACCCGAAGAGGGCAAAAAGAAGAAGAAACAACGTACAGGATTTAGGGATCGCAAGGTATTTATTTTTAGACATTAAAATCTTCTAAAAATAAAAATTCTGATGTGATGTAAATGATAACGGCACATTTCCTGAAGATCCTTTAGATATCATGGTCTCAGTAGCCTAATAAAAAAGTAAATGGTAATGTGTACCCTATGTGAAGATCCTTATGATGAATGGCCAATCCACCTGTCCTATCTTGCCTTCTAGTGCCTCCCAGAAACAACTTCCTTAGCATAGCAGGAGGGATTATAGCCAGAAACACACACAATTCTTCATACAAGCTACTTACTCACATGGGGACATTTTAAGGTTTACAACAAATCTGACATTACATACATAAACGTAAAGTGTGTTAATACCTGGAAGGCACTTAACTTGTAAACACACAAACAAAACAGCCAACATTTCTTAATAATCACACAGGATCACATTTTATTATTCAATGTTACCCTGTACTGAAAAAAGTATTTTCAAAAGCATTAAGTTCCTCCTTAAAATTTGGTATGGGCTTTCGAGCAGAAAGGGACAGGTGGTGCTCCTTTTCCACTTGACTAAACTGCCCATGTTAAAAGTGGGACTTTAGTTCCACTTTAAAATTTTTAAGAAAGCTGATTGGCTGCCCTTGATATCTGCAGGACCTACTGTACAGTACAGCCCATGGGATATTTATAAATCACCCAAGTCTTAAAAACAGACAGATTTGTCACCAGTTGTATTCTTTGGCTCACTGTGCTTTTCACATACTGGTGTTTTAAATAGGACAATTTAAAATGCATGTATTCTTGTTTATCTCCATCAGCTTCCTTTTAAATTGTAAGCCAGGTAATGAAAACTGAAAGGAATATTTCGGATACATCGCAGGCTGAAATTAGATTCTGAGAAAAGTACTGGCAGCAGGAATGTTATATGTATTTTCCTGCAAAGCAATTTCAGTTGTTCTTACTTTATTGCATTATATTTTATGCATTGTATTTCCTACACCATGTACATGCTTTGGTGTATTGATTTTATTGTATTTATGTAATATGCATAGCCTCATAAAATATACTGAAGTCTCCCCCTTTGTGTAGTGCATCAGTTTTAATAGGAATCGTGTGTTACTAACTAGAGCAGTGCAAAAAATGTGTTTTGTGGTAGAAAAAAAAACAGTGGAAGTAAGACAAGAAGGCAAATACAGAAATATACTACAGTATACCTGTACTGTACAGTATACAGTACAGGTAGTCCCCGAGTTAAGGACATCCGACATATGGACAACTCCTAGACCTGAACGGGGCTTCCTGCTCCAGGACAGAGGCTTGATGGGCGGGGGCGGTGGGGGGGGCGGTGGAGAGAGGGGGCAGTTTGCATGAAGAAATATTTTTCTAAACACAGCCAAGGTTGTGGGTGATCTTTTCTGCAACCTTTTTTAACTCTTTAAAGACGAAGACAAACTCTGCAGTTGTTTCTTTTTGCATATTAAAGCACAGCTTGCTCCAGAAGGTATTAATGTCTAGGCTGCATTATTTATTTATTTATTTATTTTTTTTTTTGCTTTGTTTGTGATAAACTCAGTGAGGATTTTATACAGTAACTGACACAATTCTGCCTAATAATATATTGAGACAAACATCTTTCCTAATTGCATTTTTTAAATTAAAAATCCTGTTCCGACTTGCAAATTCAACTTAAGAACAAACCTACAGTCCCTATCTCGCATGTAACCCAGGAACTACAAACATATATAAATGACCTATTTATCTATCGTGGCCCATATATTTGTGTTTAATGAAGACAGGTTTATTTCCTACATGGTCTTACATAGTGGCAAAACTGAACTTTTAAAATATGTATGTTATTAGGACAAGGGGTGATATAAGAGGGGTAAAGTGTAGGCAATTGATTTAAAACCCAGATCCTTCATGTCACCCCAGCTTCTGCTTCCCATCTGATTCTTTTGTTCCAGTAGAATGTCATTTCCTTTCTTCTTCCTGTTCTGGATGAGATTGAATAGGATCTCACTGCTGAGTACTTGGGGTAAGCAGGAAAGTGGGCAATAGCCTTGTCTAACACATGTCCAGTGCCTCAGGCCTGACAAAATTAGTTTGTTCTTTTCCTATTTGCTTCTATGCTGTTCGCAGTATATGAGCCATAGGTCATGTCATGTTTTCTCTCTCCAGATTAACAGTAAAGGACTTCCTTTACTATAATTTGCCAATAAGCCACATCCCTTAATAGTAAAAACACTAGAAACAGAGAAAAAAACGAATTTTGGGACTTTTGAGGCCAAATTCAATCCAAGTAAGATATCACTTAAAAAACTTTATTTTATTATCAAACCTATACCAACCATCTTTTGACAATAAAAGCATATTATACTAGCAACATATTCTGTGTGAACACCAAATTAATGGGTTACATGTTGTTGGCACTTTTCGCGGACTATTGAGATCTGCTTCTTCAGGACAATTACAGGAGAATTACATGATCCAGAAATTAGTCCGTACATCGGTAAATATATACCAAGCAAAATGTATGGGCTGTATATGTACATAAACGTAAAAAACTGCCTATATCAGACCCAACACCTCATCGCTGAAAGGATGTTTCACCAGTTAAGCTCGAAGAAGGCGCACAGCGGAAGCAACTAATGCCAACCTCTCCAGAGGAGATCCTATTAGTTCCATAGTTCAAGGTGATGAAACCAAGTAGATGGAAATAATTAGAGATAAATAACTTAGTTTGTGTTTCATTGAATACATGTGTAAGTAGCACTTCTTTTACTGTTTTTTCATCATAATTCTGAATCACATACTACAAACAGATTGGTTTGTAGTATGTTTGCTGTTATAATTAATTTTATATAAGGGTTCGTATCTCAATCAATCACATGGTTGATATAATCAATAAATAATCAATAACTTCATGTAGTCATGATTTTTGAATATAATAAATTAGTTTTGCTGGTTATATGGGAACCCTAGTTTCTTTATACTTAACAGATTAAAAAAATCTATGGTTTCATAAGGTTTCTTCATTTACTACATCTTAGTATAATATAAATATTAATCTAAAAATTGGATATCTCATCAGTTCCTATGTGTGTAAAATCAAATCATAGTAACAAAATCATAAAACCTATGAAAATCCAGTAAGATGAATACTAACAAAGTGTCATTAATACCCGATTATGTTAATCATTTATTGAAGTGAATATAAAGACAAGGGGGAATAAAGAAAAACCATGCTACCTACTTACTGCAAGAATAGCTGTACGGGACAGCGTGATCCCCACCAACAAACAATCCTACACGAGGTGGAGAGGGAAAGAGACGTCGCAGTGATGATGTGCCGAAGCCCGCCTGCAGATGCCGGTGAAAGACGGAGGGAGAGCCCAAGGGATTTTATTGAGTGCTCGCCCTGCATCGCAGGGACACGTCTGCTGGGGCGTGCTCACAGACATGTCATCTGATCAGCTGATAGGCGTCCATCATTCAAGGAGCATGGGGCTAGTCAGCCGCGGGACTGAGGTCCGACCCATTGCTTCGAGTTTATTGTCCCAGCAGATTGCAAAGGCAGGTTGCCACTGTTGGCAACAGGAGATAAGGTCAGACAAAGGGAGAATATATCAAAGAACCATCAGGTTCATACTACATATATCAAAGGATAAATAGATACATTTCAAAAGCTGAAGAAAAGAGGTTTCAATGCAAAAACAGATAATTTATAACTTTTTTTTAAAAAAAAAAAGTGGTATATGAATATTGGATAGAACCAAACTGATTAATGTTAACAATTTTATAGTCTACAAATTTGTATTTAAAGATAATACTATATTATGATAAAATGTCAATATTAATAAATGTATATCTAATTTGAAAAACGTGTCAATGGATATCATACATTTATGATATTTTATACAAGATTTCATAAATATAAGTTGTAACTTATGAATTTGCAATACATAAAATATTAAGTGCAAGGGGATAGGAAGACACAAACCAAAGAGACACTTAAACAAGAACAAAGAGGACCTGATGGTAGACTGATGGTAGAACTAGATCTTCGACAGATAACAATAAGGGGTAAGTGAGGGGAATATCATTGTCCTTTAAAGAACTGAGATTAAGTTATCGAGTTGGGTTGGAATAGCCATATTGTTGATATTGTTAACTTATAGGAAAGATTTGAAGCTAATTGCTTAATTCAGACCTGGAAAAGTGGTCGCTTTAAGATTAAAGATCCATTTAGTCTCTCTCTGCAATAAAATTTGGTCCCAGTGGCCTCCACCAGGATCTTCTGGGACATTTTCCAGTATTGTAAATTTGATTGCTTCTTCCATTTAGTCTCTCTCTGCAATAAAATTTGGTCCCAGTGGCCTCCACCAGGATCTTCTGGGACATTTTCCAGTATTGTAAATTTGATTGCTTCTTCATCAAAATCATGATTATTGGTCATATGAAAACTAAGCAGGGCCGTTATTTTTAGTTTTTTTTATTAGTTTTTCCAATGTAAAAGCATCCTTAGGTTTTCCAATGTAAAAGCCATATTGATAACTCCTTTAGTTCTACAGCTGACATTTTCGGTTAGTCTTGAAGTAAAAATGACAGGACGAGGTAATCCGCCCATTCACCTTTCAGAAACCTACATTGACTGCAGGAGCCACATGGGTGGATCCCATCTCCCGTCAGTAATTTTTCCTCTTGTTTCTGGTAGTGACTATGAACTAGTTTGTCCTTTAAAGACGGCAGTTATCTATAGGTAACATGGGGATAGTTTTTCAGGTGCTTGCTTATACATTGTTCTGACATTAAGGTTGGCCAAAACCTATTGCAGATATTTTTTAAAATCTTATGTTGAGACAAGTACCTAATAAAAATTCTAATTTCATCCTTCTTTTTAAATTTTTTTTGGTGTCAATTGAAAAGTCGAACAATCTAGTTTTTGGGCTCTTTGATAACCTTTTTTGAGCGTAGTTTTTGTATAGCCTCTCTTCACAATCTTTGTTGTAAGTCCCTCGCAGCTGTTTCAAAGTCCTCCTTCTCTGAACAGTTTTGTTTCAATCCTAATTACTGTGAGTATGGTATGCTACGTTTCAGCGCTTCGGGATGCACTTCTTGCTGCTAAAATAGTAGATTAGGGGATGGATAAATCATCATTAATTCCTATCCCAATATCCAAAAATGGTATTGAGGACAGAATATATTGTATTGTGAAATTCAAATTGTAAGAATTGACTTTTAATTTTCAAAAAATTCTAACAGTGCGACTTTTGGACCTTGCCAAATGATAGGGACGTCATCGATATACCTCTGCCACAGAAGTATTTGGCAAAGGTATATCAAAAAGGCCTCATCGGCAAACCGATTTCTCCCCCACCCCCCAGATACAGGTTGGCATAGGTTGGGGCACAAGTTGTCCCCATAGCCACTCCCTGTATCTGGAGGTATGTTTTGTCAGCAAAAACATTTCTGGTAATATATATTCCTATAAGGATATAGTGAAGTTGTTGTGTTCTGTCAGAAGTTGCCTGGTTTCACTTAGGAATGTTTTTAGTTTGCAATCCCTTTTTGTGGGGGATACTTGAGTAGAGGGCTTCTATATCTAACGCCACTAATAAGGAGTCATTTGGGACTGGTATCCTGGTGTTTTCGGGAGTATCTCTTAAATAAGAAGGTAAGCCATAAACAAAAGGTCACAAGTAGTTATCAACTAATTGGCTTGCCTCAGACAAGATGCTTCCCATGTAGGAAACGATGGGGCGCACTGGTGGATCAATTAGGGTTTTATGAACTTTTGGCAAAGTATAAAATGTTAGTAATTTGGGATTGATTGTTTAACTATTCAAATGTTTTCTTACCAATGATTCCATCATTTGCTGATTTAGTAATTAGTGCATCATCGTAGAAGATTTTTACTCATGACTTAGGGATAATTTGATACCAAGACTGATTTCCCAATACTTTGAGACACATTTTTTTCATATATAATCTTGTCCATGACAAGTACATTGCCCTCTTTGTCTGAGGGCTTAATTATGATTTTGCTGTTATTCTGCAAATCTCTTACAGCTCTTCTTAGATTTGTTGGTAGATTATTGTAATTTTTGGAGATTTCCAACTCCCTTATGGGTTGAGAAACTTGTTGGACAAATAGGTAAATGATGGGGTTGGGGTCTTGAAATCATCGATATTGAAATCTCCCAAGTCTAAGCGTGAAGGATCTTGTGTGGTAGAATTCTAATCAAAGAGAACCTTGAAAAATAATTTTCATGCAAATAAATATACATCCTTCAAAAATTCAAAGCTATCAACTCTCTCAGAGGGGCAAAAGTTCAAACCCAATTTCAATACTTCTATCTTGGCTTGACGGGCCTGTTGGTGGAATAGGGGTGCTGTTTCCTAAAGAAGAGGGAAAAATGGGTAAAGAAGATTGTGTGGTGGTGACTTCTTGATTAGGTGTATTTGAAATTGGATTTTCATTATTTGGTTAGTAAACTCCTCTTGTTTCATTTGGTTTAGAATAGGTATCATTATAGAAATGCTGAGAAGAATGTGAATCTGTTACATAATTATCACGATTGATCTGTGCGTTAGGTCGTTTTTTGTGTTGTTGTGTTAGGTGCAGACACATTTCTTGGGGAAGTCTTTTGATTCCCTGTATTTATTTTTTGAGTATTTCCTACTCTGAGAAGCCTGTAAGGAACAGTCAGGGCCACTTTCCTCAGTGGTTTCATTTTATATATAGGGCTGATGATTTCTTTTTCAATGAATGTGAGACCTTTGCTTTTGTGTCTATTTATAAGCCCTTCCTGAGAGGAAGTCTTGTTGGTCTTTATAGAATTTTTGTTCTTTATTATTGACTAAGTGTGAATTGAACTGTTGTGTATAGTTTTGAATTTTTGTATTTTTGCTTGCAAAAATTTTTGATGAAATGAGAGCTGAATGTTCTGTATAGAATTTATTCAACTCCTCTTCGATCTCTTTTTTTAATTCTGTTGTATCGTATTTAACAAGGAGAATAATCAGTTGTCGAGAACACATTTTCAGTATTTCTTCCCACTCATTTTTAACCATTGAAATATTTTTTACATTTGGGAATATTTGAACTCTGAGACCCATTGGGTTACAGTTTTTTCTTAGATACTTTCGGAGATACTGAATGTGCCAGTATGGCGCTGATTTTCTCTTATATAAAGACTTTAGCCAGAAAGCAATACCATTGATTTTAAGTTTTTTTTTTTTCTGTATTAGTAGTACAAGCATCTCTGATCCCTGTTATGAACCCCTCCCATGCATTACCTCCTAGATCCATCTTTGACAATAAAACATAAAGAGGGAGGAAAAGCACACACAAAAACAAACAAGTGATAACACAAAGGTAAGGGAAATATAAACATTAGGACAATTGACACCAGACTGATCACAGAAATATAAGTGAGGACCTCTTATTCAGTGCAACGTCAAGTTCAAAAAAAGTTTTTTAACTGATATTTTACTTGGATTGAATTTGGCCTCAAAAGTCGCAAAATTCGAAAATTCGTTTTTTTTTTTTTCTCTGTTTCTAGTGTTTCTCCAGTAGTATACTCAAAAGTACTGCTTTAGGCACAATTACCATTTCCACATTCTCCCTATAAAATAGCAGATCTTTATTTTTAGAGCACTTTTTGAGCTCAAATCAACTTCTCAGCATTGCAGAAACATATACAGCACTGTTTACCTTGTGTAATTGATGGTTTGATTGCACTCATGTTTCTTTCAGTGGATATGGGAGAACTTTGTGGGAAATGTAGGAAGCTTCGTATAGCTGTATTGCTTCCCTGTAAAATAAAGACTTCTGCTCAAGGGGCTTTTCTTGTACTAAGTACACTTGTGATGGAGTTCCATTGCTTAGGCAGCTATAGATTAAAGGGCATTAAACGACCTCTATTAGAAAACTTACAGGGAATGTTCTGATCCCCTGCATTGCAGCACACGGAGTCTAAATCCCATTTATAGGCTTAGTAATGGTATTTTTTTAAGGCATACTTGTGATAAAGGGAATATGCTTGGCGCTTTATTTTTATCATATTACGATGTTCACATTCATAGATGGATAGTGTCAAGTATAACAGAATTTATTCTACTACTAATAGCAGATAATGCACATCTGATTTCTGCAGCAAAGGGAAATATATTCTGTTAGGTTTATAGTAGAACTAAGGCCTCACAAAGGAACTCTTAGTTTTGTAAAGACCTGTAACTAAAAAATAAATTGCAAAATTTGTTAAGACAAAAGTACATTTTCGCTTCTTATTTTGATACTTGCATATACTTGCATATGTGTTGGCAGCTGAATATAACTGTTTTATTGCAATAAGTATGGCAGTTTGTGCCAGTGAATTGGCACTGCTACTTATAGTCCAACTCTTATGACAGGATTGTTCCCTCTGAACTAAGAAAGACTTGTCAGCATTGAAATTGGGGGGGTTGTCTGTGATTGCACCTGCCTGGTATGATTTGAATAAATGCAAGATAATTTTTTGACAATCAAGGAATGTGCATTAAAATGTTGCTAAATAGTTTGGGTTCAGCTGTATGAATCTGATTACATTGCAGGTCGGTGTTCAGGTTTTAATTTATAAGGTTTTTTTTCTTCATTTGTATTTAAGTAATCCTACTTGCTGACATTGCCATGTAAATATCCAGAACTAATTTGGATTTATCCCCCAGGTCTTTATAAATTACACCTCCTTGTGTCCCCAGCTCTTTAGCACTCAGGCCTTTTGATAAGTATTGTTGCCATTGCTTTGTTTGTAATTTTTCTTTTTTTCCTGTAGGTTATGGAATATGAAAACAGAGTTCGAGCCTATTCAACTCCAGACAAAATCTTTCGCTATTTCGCCACCCTCAAAGTGATTCATGACAGTGGGGAGCCTGAAGTATTTATGACTCCTCAAGACTTTGTGCGATCAATAACACCCAATGAGAAACAACCAGAGAGTAAGTACAAATACATGATGGTTGTTTTCACATCACAATTCAGTATATGGGATTAAATATGTTTATCGTGATTTTTTAGAATATCTATTAGTTTTGAAATACTAGAGCTAGAAGGTTGGAAAGAGCCATCTACTGGAAATAATTTACTGCAAGCATCCTTTTAAAACACAACAAAACTTTGCCTTGTTCTTAGATGTAGTGGTTCAACTAGCTTTATTTTTCGAGAACATTTTATCTGGTAGAAAAAATACTTGTTGACCTTGCCTGAAATGCAGTGTCCTTGTCACTTTCTGTGAGCTGAACAGAAATAACACACAAGCTTATCTTTTAGGTTATCTCCTGAAAACCTAATTGTTCCACCAAGTAATGAAGATGAGAATAGGAAGATACATTTAAAGATACATGCATGCATATAAGGTGTGCTTATTTCTCTCCGAGTACACAATTCCAACCCATTATGTCATGTAGAAACGGCACCTGCTAAAATAAATTAAAATAAAAAACCCTAAAAAAATAAAGAAGCCATCATATCTATGGACTGATAAGCTGAAATTTCTTATGATTTGTGTGTGTGTGTGTGTGTGTGTTTGTACATAGCAACATATGGATAAGACTAGGACCTAGAAGTTTCGGTTTCTAATATTTAGATATTATATCTCATAACATATTTGATTGTAGAAAACTATATAAAGAATAACAACCACATTCTTGACAGATTGGCACCTATTTATACCGGAAAGATGGTATGATGTACATTTTCAGGAACCAATGTATCCACTAGCCAGATTCCTTGAACTGCCTACACTGATGAATGTGCAAAGGCTGACAAATTGCTTGTCACATTCTTTCTCTTTGGTGTTGATGGCAGGGATAAGTGTGATATTTTCCTGAGTCCTGGACAAACTCTTAAGGGTTTTACCTGTCACTCTGTGCCTGATGATATAAACAGAACCTGTGTCTGTTTTCTCAAGGGCTCACACAATGCTGTGCTCTGAAATCTTTTCACTCGCTTCACAAATCGTTCTTCCTTTCTTTTTCAATTGGTGAAAAATACCCTCAATCTTTTGGGTGGATAATGAACCCAAATTAGTTATCTAACCTTCCACATTTCTTTCTGTTTACAGTCTAAATCAATCTTGGGTTATATTGTAAACATGTTTGTACTGATGCGGTTTATACAAAAAATATTTTCTTCCTGTGCATCATCTATGGTGAGGGGAGGGGGGAGAACGATGGATTGGCTACCTCTGCACGCTCTCCACTTCACTTGTATTATGATCATTCGTGGATCCGCCGGGAGAGATCCATAAACGATGTCGGATGAGCGTTGTACACACAACAGATTGTCGTCCGATATCAGCCCTGTGGCGTTTATCGGACTAGAATATTCTTACTTGTGTACGTAGCCTAAGTCTTTAGTAGTTGAATTCTCATTCCAACAAAATGTTCAATGCGGGAATGTTCAGACAATGTTATGAAAACTTTTTTGTTTTCTTTTTGTATACAAGCATTATAAGAAAAATATATACTTCCCTCTAGGCAAATGAAGGCTGGAGGATTTTCCTAAATAGTTATTTTCCACAATCTCCCTTTTTTATTTAGACATTAGTTCTAAAACAAAATGTATACAGTTTTTTTGTCCTTTTGGTTCTCAGCATGTTCACCAAAGCTTCCTCAGGAAAATGTGGCAATATTTTGTATTTTACCTGTGGTTTTTGGGTTATATAGGTAACTCCAACACAGGGGATCAAAGCCAGAGAGATGCCTAAGGGCATCTAGACATGACCAGTAAGAATGTTACACCCAAAATAAGGAACTGATTAATAACTTCCCCATATAGGACACTTCATAAACATACGGTTGTAGGGACCCTTGGTGCCAATGTAAATGAACTTCTAGGCAGATATCCAGAATTTCAAACCTACACAAAAGAGATGTCTGTAAAACAAACAACTTAAATTTTTATATGTATATGTGTCAATACAGAAACGGAGAGAAAGAATATGACATATATAAACTTATGTTCTTCATTTAAAGCAAAGAGGACTAAAGGTATTGCTCTGTACTGTGCTTAAAAGGTAATACAATGTTTTTTGTTTTTTATACTGTGTGCTCCTGTAAATTTTTTCTTGCCATTTATTTGTTGGCAGCCCCCTATCTGAAAAACTCCTAGACACACGATTTTATTTTAGAATATAACCCATTTTTTTAAAACAGGATGCCCAGCTACAAGAATCAATTGTTGACAAAGGTCATGCATGTTACTCTTTATCAAATGACAAGGTTGTTACTTGTTCTTTTACTTTGAATGCTGCTGCTCTGTTGTCAGTGACAAGTGGAATGTTACATGAATGCAATGAAATGGTCACACTGATGTTGTAATATTCCCTGTGTCAGGGACGTAATGATCAACTGCCAATCTAATAATCAGTTCCAGCATAGTATTAGTTTCCTGGTCCTGTATTCTGTAGACTCTTAATTTCTATTTGGTTTCCCTGCTAACTGGCTCATTTTATTATATATCATTTAGATGTTGTCTTTATTCAGTGGTATTTTTGTGACGGTGCATTTTATTATACAGCTGTTGTCTCTACTGCTGTATGACATTCTCGGCGTAGAAAAGAAGTTTATGATGATGAGGAATAATGTTCTTAGAAGCAGGAAATAAAAGGTGCAAATGTGGTCAGAAAAAATATAATTTGTGGAGTACTGTCACGCAAGCTCACCCTGGGGGGGGATCCAAAATACCAAATTGTTCACACAGTCTGGTAGCCTCCTCAGAGCTTCCTACTGATAGGCAGTGAAGATCTGCAAGGGAGTCTGTGACCATGTCCTCGATGTAGTTTTGCTGTCGCACTGAACTGGAGAGAACTCATGACCTTAAATAGGCTGTCCATGTGTTTGAGTTTCAAATAGATGATAGTTCTGAAAGTGCACCACTTATGGGCCACCATTGTGTGTCCACACAACTAAAGTCATGGCACCTTAACCTTAAAAATTGTCTTTTGGTGGTGGTAGATTAAAATGCCTCTGATGCATTCTTTGGACTAAAGGTATTCGCTTAAAGATGTTTGCATTTGCAGCACTACAGAAAATAGTTACTTCATTGATGTCGAAAGGATACGAGCTATGTGAAATGACCATTAACCATCTGGGCGTTACACTGATGTCTAGATTTTTGTTCCAAAAGCGGTACACTGTTTTTCATGAAATTTTTTTTTTTAGTAGATTTTTTTGTAGACCTGTAACTTACAGAAATATGTCCGAACAAGGGTCTAGTAGATATCATGAATATAAAAAAGGTTTAAAACACACAATCAAGTAAAAAAAAAAAAAAAAATTACTTTTAATAAAAATAAATAAACGACACAAAAATCAGCCTAAACAAGAATACATAAATAAATAAAAAATACTGAAAATGCGATAATTCGGTATACTGTATAGTAATATATTTTTCTAAAACACCTCCCTAGTGTCCAACGTCACATACCTATAGACAAAACCACATAAATATATTTACTATTATTGTGTATTGGATTGGATACAGGACTTTGTATCCAATCCGATACAAAATGAGAGTTTGAATTTACCAGTTACATATTTTGTATTTATTTTATATTATTTTGTATTGGATTGGATACAGGAGTTTGTATTCAATCCAATACAAAATGTGTTTGAATGAGTTTCAATTTGAATTTCCCGCACACGCGCCAACGTCATCGCCGAGGGACACGCACACGCTACGGACGGAGAAGAAGCAGGCCGGCATCTTCTTCTCTGCCGGCCGGCTTCTTCTCGGAGAAGGCACCCGACGCTGGAGATCGACGCTGGAACACGACGCTGGATGATCGCAGCGGGACCAGGTAAGTGATCGATAAACCCGAACTTTTCTCACTGTATTTTCATACAGTGAGAAAAGTTTGGGTTTATTGATAATTGTAATTTTTTTTAACCCGAACCAAGGTCCGGTTTAGCGGTAGGGTGGTTAAAATTAGAGCAAAATACATTGTTTATAAACTTGGGCCCACCTTCCATGGTCATCTGTATCCTGATGTGTTTCCATTCCAGAGCACAAATACAATATGGAAATTGGGCACCTAAAAGCTTCTGAAGCTTCCAGCCAGTGCTGCTTATTTGTTTTTTTTATTTTTGCTTATTTTTTTTTAACACTGTTGACTTTCCCAAAAGAAAGTTATAGTACAGTGAAGTGAAGGGCTCCCCATTTGCCCAAAACCTGTAGAAAATAGTATTCATTATGATGATGGAAATTCACAGCCTGACTTACAATGCACTGCATATTCTTCTGTCAGATGTGTCCCTATCTTCAAGGGCAGAGCACCCTTTTTTTTTTTAATTTCCATCAATTTGTAGTATGTATAAAATGCATGGAACAGAAAGATAGTAAAGCAGCGCTTTACAGCATACATAGATTAATTCACATCTGTCCCTGTCACAATCTAATGTCCATACTACCTCAAATTCTAATTGGGCAATTTTGTAAAATAACATAATGTTTCTTTGGATTGTGGAGAAAAATTAAAATACCTTAAGACCAAAAATTATTAATTACAAATACACTTATCTTTTAAATTGCAGGTAATGCAGACAAAGCAGTTTATTCTGTAAGATAAAATGCAATATAATAATTTATAGCCAGCTCTTAGCTGTACTTGGATAACAAAAAATGAGCACTGGTATGGCTGGCTTTTGGTTCTATAGTAGCTTCACTTAACATTGAACATGAAACTGAGCCTTAAGATTGTTCCATATCTAAGTATAAAGCATAAACTAAGTATATTAAAAAAAAAAAAAACACAGAGGATTATTAATAAAAGCAAGGGTATGTTAGAAGGCTTTAAACATTCTTATGAATCTTATATTAACCAATATCATTCAAATTTTTATTTTCCATCAGTCATTTTCACAGATTTTCAATCTGACCATTCTCCATGAAGCACTATGCACTAAAGTTTGTTTGATAAGGCCTTACAACTATATGGCATCTAGCAAGCATTAAAACATAAAACATGTGAAAGCAAAAATCAGTTTGGTTGTCACTGCATATATTTAGCACATTTATCTTCCATAGATATACAGATTGGAACCATGTGAAAAGATGCTATCAGATGCCTTTTTTTTTTTTTAGTTAGTGACTCTTGCTATGAATCTGGTACTTTGCTTTGCTTTTAATGCATTCAGATGCTTTGCTGTACTATGCTTTCATGATCTTAAGTTACTGCACAAGGTAGTACATTTGTGTGTTCCCAGGAGAGGCAAACTGATGAATCACCCTGCTTCCAGTTCATTTGTTTCACACATTGATGACTCTTAAACCCAAATAGTGTGTTTTAAAACCATATGGGACCTGATTGATTTCCTGTATTCAATCAAGTATAGGTGGTCTCTAAAGGGCATAGAATGTTGTAATTAATTGTACCATGAAAGCAAAAAGAAAACTGGAATTACCCTGCAAGTTGGTTATAGGATATCATGCTGCTTTCTGCACTGGTAGAGACAGTGATGAAAAGCTCAGAGGTTAAATAGAGCCATTCATATAGAACAGATACATTATGTTTTCTTCATTTCCAGTGGGGTTTACTCTGTGCATGCTTATCTCCAGTGGCCTGGGGGTTTGAAAGCTTGCCTTAAATGAATTGAAATAGAATGCTTGACTTGAATTATGAGCAGAGCTAGTCTGAAGGTGAATACAAACTAAATATAAGGGCCAGAATGTGTATTTCCCTTTCCAGTCCTAATACCTAAGAATAGGTCATATAAGGTCAGTGTGTGAAATACAGAATGGACAGGTAATCTGTATGATATATGGGTTGTAACTTACTTAGTGGTGACCTGTTTCTGCAACTTACTTTGAAGACTTCAGACCCCCCCCCCCCCTTTTTTTTTAATTCCAGGAAAAGTTTGGTTGCCTTTTCTTTATTTCTGTCCAAAGTTTGTCTGATTTCCCATGTGAATTGTTTATTTTGCAATGTAAATCACACAAGGGAATAACCACAATCACATTCAAGGGAGGGAAAATGAGTCAAAGTGCAGGCACTTGTTAAAAAATGAAAATGGACTTGAAGGGGAAGATAGACCATCTGTAAATAAGATTTTTGCTAGAGCGCACATTGCATGATGATCTAGCTTACTACTCACAGTACAGAGTGCAATATTATGAATAAAACACAATGATGTCCTTATGACAGAATTGTTTATTGCCTGTATGCTGCAAGAATCCTAGAATAGATCCTAAGAAGGAAGGACAGAAACATACTTCTACTTTTCCTAGTTTTCATTACTAGTGCAAAATATGTTCCGGGTCCACCCTTCCAAACATCAGGCACTAAATATGGAAATGTTTACATATGCAGGACTGGAAAGGGAAATTATTTTGATTGTATACAAATCTTAATCAGTGACCGGGCCTCTATTTGTTTAATTGGCATGTAGCAAGCCGTAGTACTACTTTTTTTTTTCTCCTTCTACTTTTCTCTTTATATGTTTGCCTGTTTTCTAGTACAGGTTTACTTGGCAATAAAAAATCAATTTTTGCTATAATGTGGTATTGACTTTTTTTAGAGTCACTGCTTAAGATAAGCTTTATGAATGCTCTAGTGCCTGACATGATTTTAGAAAAGTAAATCTGGATTTGCATGAGTTTTACACTGGAATGATTTCAAATGGAATGGATTTATGCACGGGAAGGGATGTAACATTTTGATAAGATTCTACTCAAAGATATTGTATTACTTGTTTATCTTTATTTAGTTGGAAATAATGTATAGGAACAGTCCTACCTGTGCACCAATAACGGAAACCTTTTTTTTTTATCATTTAATTAATATTTTCAACTGTAATGTTCCTAACATGTCTACGCCATGCATAAACAGAACGTTTGAATTACATTTGTTTTGGTTTTTTTATATTTTAAACATTCTACATGTGGAAGATATTTACAAAGTTTTACATAGGGAACCACTAACCAAATGTTCTTTTCTGCATGGGAGATACAAACAGTTACAAGAGCGCAGCGTTTAACCATAGTGTCCAGTTCCTTACTACATCTGACAAAGCTTAATACCAGACTGGTCTCTCTGGTCAAGATTTTCATTTTATTTATCTAGAAAATACCATTGTCCCCAATATATTACACAGGTAAAAGACAAGGAAATATCAACCCCAATCAGAATTTCTAATGGTTTATAAGTTGTTAACAGGTTTGTGTAGTGAAAATTTTGTTTACTATTTCAATAATATAAACAGGTCATTTTGTAGTTCTACTTTTCCAGTATATGTGTTCTACTGCACTGTATGTACCAATAATATTAAAACACTCTGGAAAGAAGAATAAGATGTGTAGACAAAAGACAGAACAGCTATGTGCTTTGCACTTTTGCTAGGGCTGTGGAAAAGAGATTTAAAGTCTTGGCTGGGGCAGAAAACATTTATATGCCTTGCAGGTGGCAGGGAAATATGGCCAACATAATTTACATTTACAGCAGTTTAACTACAATGTCCACATGGATCCTGGCCTGTGAAATATAGTTATTCATCAATCCATGCCACTGTGTAGAAATATTACTGCATAATGGTTTTATTCCGTCTCCGGACCCTTCTATAAGTGTTCTTTGGCTGTTTGTTCATGCAGGGACCTCTTCGGTATTCCTTTACTTGTTGTTTTTTTTTTTTTTTATAGTGAAGAACTGCTACCTGGAATTTTAGGATTAACTGTAATTGAATACTCTTTAGCTTGTTTTGCATTGACTGCCTAAATCTGCATTGTAAGCTGAAATGTCAAGTCCCTCTGGGTATCTCCCCTTTCTGTACACGGTGCTTTTACCTTCCTTGGTTTCCACGAAGAGGTCATTTGGTTATTAAAGTGAAGAGAGAAAAAATGAGAAATGTTTTGAAACTAAATGTTCACATCTGGTCTGTGGATGTTTTAGTGCTCTAAATATTTCCACTGTTATACTATAGATTAAAAAGATTATATATAAATTTTTATCTATTAATGTTTTTAAAAAAAAGAAATTGATAAGTCTCCTGATCTCTCTATTTTTTTACCAATTGTTTTGGCACCCACCCCTTTTATGTTGTAAGATTAAATAAAGAAAAGAAGAAAGAAGGGGTTTTGTGGCTGGAAGTTATAAATATATTTACAAATATATAATTAAAGAAACAGAAATATGTCAAATAATTTATCCAGAGCTCTTTAGTTGCATCATGGGTAATGGATTGTTTATCTAGACATTAAAAACACCTAGCTTGTGTTGGTATAACGTCTTGTGACCTGATCCGTTTCGCCCTTTTAGGCTTCCTCAGGGATATTCATAAGACAGATCATTTTTAATATGGGTTTGGGGGGGATAGAAACCAGCAAAGGTCCAAAAGTGAAGCTGATCTGGATGTGCTGGGACCCAGGTGCTGAGTCTATCGGTGACAACACAAAATGTAGCATGACTGCTTTATCCTCAGGCATAGCTCTGACTATATCCAGGCTCATTGAGGTGCACAGGATAAATATTGATGAAATTGGTGCAGCTAAGCTCCTCAATGTCTCACCAAAGCTGACATGTCAGCATTAGACATTTTCCTTCTTTTGCATTACTGATACTTTTACCTCTGGTTTGTTACCAGTTCTTTATAAAAATCCTTGTCTGCAGAGCTGACAACAGTTTATTATTAGAAAGGATATAAATATTGAAAGAAGAGAATTCTTAGAATTCTTTAGAATTGTACGTTATTTTTTAATACACCAGTATTTTTAAAAATGTGACATTCTGTGGACGAAAGACAGACTTTGTAAGTTTTGGATGTCCTATTTAAAATGCCACTGTTCTATCTTTGAACTGTTTGAAAGTGCAAGCCTCTTCTTCAGATCTGTAGAGAAGCTGTGGATCAAAGGCTTTCATGTAATTCAAACAGTGATAACCTGCCACTTTGTTACAGCAGCTTCTCTTGGCTTACAATAAATAGCCTGAGCAATAATGAAACTGATTTGGATCAGATTGCCTAAAGTGTCTAACTATTGTTCAGAGCATTTGTTCCAGTGCTTGTTATTCCAAGCCGCCTAGCAATGCTCACAGCACTCATACGTTTCCCAAGCCATTTTTATCTTGAAGAGAGAAGTGTACTAGTTTTTTATTAACCTAGTAAAAGAAAAATGTTCTTGTTCTTTTTTTTCTTTTTTTTTTTCTTTTTAGCTAGTATCTGTTCATGCAAACAGTTAAATATGGTATTACTGGAAATAGTATATTCAACACTATATAGGCAAGGGAAATAAAAGACCCTTCCCATGTTTTATTGCAGTTTCGGTCCTCATTGGAAAGATTTACCCTATTTGTCAGATTGACTGAATCTAATATTTGTAAGTTGTCAGTAAAACAGTAAAAGATAAAATAAAAGTAAAAGCTAGGGGTGATTGGCAATAAATGCATTTTAAAGAGCAGCTGCCAAGATCATAGGCCGCAGCAGAGAAGTTTAAAAATGACTTATTTGTTTCCTATGCAGTCCCATTTTGAACGTGTGTGATTTAGGCAGGTGGTTATTGCAGAAAGGAACAGGCAATGTCCCTTCTGCAATAACTGTTATTACCTGCCTGTTCGCCATGGAATGCTCAGCTCATCATTGGTTGCCAGTGAAACCCGGCAATTCTTGCTCCCCTTGCCTGTGCCGGGAATTAATGATCTCCCATGTGCCTGCATAGTTATGTCATCCCAGCCCCAGCCAATCAAGATGGCCCAAGATCATCTTCAGAAAGTGAAGGAAAATGATTGCACCCTGCCATGGAACAGGGATAGGTGAGTATTGGAAGATTTAGTTCTGCTTTGACAAAAAAAAAAATGGAATGCTGATATAACGAAGTCCATGTAATATTTTGCTGTTGGAAACCAAGTATCTTTTTTAGGTACAATGCATATACTGCAGATATAGGCTGTTTCATGCTGAAGGTGAGATAAGCTTTTGAAAGGTGATGGCAGACTTGAGATTAGTCCTGCAGTGTAATAGAGAAGTTTTTCTACGAGCAAACTTTCCCTCTAATTGGAATCGGGCAGCGCTAGTCTCATATAATGTTTTACTTCACACCTTCACATTTCAGTTAGAACACATCTCTGCAGTTGTTTATTAGCGGATAATGGTCAGTTTGAGATAACTGCTGCTGTAAAATACCCCACTGGAAGGAACACAAGATTGTCTCTGTCTTGCATTATAAGGAAATGAATCTGTTAGTTGATTGTATGCTGCAGTCACTTATCACAGCAAAAATTTATTTTTTTTTAATTACCTGCAACTCATTTGTAGTTTAAAGTTATAAATATAGATACATGGAAATATGGATACACATTTTTCTTTTTAAATAAATTGTTTGGAAAATAGTTACTTCTGGGTGTATTTTTTGCCTTGATCTCTTCTCTGTACTTTACGAGTTATAGTTTTAATCCTGTTGGATTATACAGCCTCTGCTGTATTTTATAGACTGTACTTTATAACATCTACTTATCACATTTACTTCTTTACTAGTGTCCTTTTCATGCCACCTCTGTACCCCTGGGCAATAACAAACAGTGGTGCATTTTGAGAATGGCCACATAAAGTAGACTTTGTGATTCATTTGTAAAGTACAGCAAGTAAGGCATTAATTACAGCTAACCAGAGGTGTCTACACATTGGGCCTGATTTATTAAAGCTCCCCAAGGCTGGAGAGGATACACTTTCATCAGTGAAGCTGGGTGATCCAGCTGAAATTGATTTCCTAAGTAATTTGCTATTTGTTAGCAAATATTTTTAATCCGGGACCAGATCCTGTCCAAGTTTGCTGTATCACCCAGCCTCTCTGAGAAAAGTGTATCTTCTCCATCCTTGGAGAGCTTTAATAAATCAGGCCCATCGATTCATTAAAACAAACTGTGTTTGTACATGCCGCTGATATGATGGTGATATGACATAATTTACCTGCTGAAATATTGGAATACTAAATTGTTGTCACCTAGGTAATGGACTAGTTTGGTACACTATTTAGACAACATTAGGTTTTAGACAAAGCATTCCAGAAGTTTAACATACAATTAGGTATGTGTAATAAATCTTATGAATAACATGAAGTAAAGTATTACCTACAGTGAGAGATACACTGCTAGACACAATCATGTTGCTATCTAATAATCCTTAGTACATGAAGGGGACAATCAAATATAATGCATACAGATTTTGTGACAAGGAGCCTATTGGAGGATAGATAAATTGAGTAAGCCAAATATTAAGCTGTGTGAATATTTTTTTAATATTACATTAGTGGTGGTTATTTGTATTTGCTTGAGGGTCTGTTATATAGTTATTATTGTAATATTGCATGAAGTTTGATGAACTGACAAGGCAGTGTGTATGCTGTGACGTGAGCAAATTAGCACTTGGATTGTAGAGAATTGTTTAGTAATAGCATGTGCTCTCAGAACCTCCTTCTTTTGCCTCCCAAAAGAACAAAGTAATTCTATTTGGTGCCCTTCATTTAACATATATATTATAGCAACGATCATAAAGAAAATTGCCTAGTAAGGCAAAACATATATATATATATATTTTTTTTTTTTTTTTTTTTTTTTTTTTTTAAATTGATTTATAGTATGTGTATGTATATACACACAGACAATCAGTAGGTGGCACAGGTGATATATTTAAAGTTTTTGCATTCAACATTCATACACAAATGGCAGAAAATTATGATATCATTGAAACTGTGATAGTGATAACGAAGGTATTACTTCCATAACACACATAAATTTTAGGATTTCCCTTTCGGCTACAGTAACCAATCAGTTTAGCGGTAGCTTACAGTCCCCTGTGAAACAAAGCCATCTGGCCTGCACAGCTGCAACCATCAAGAATGTATAATGTCCAACAATATATATATGATATTGTGTTGTTATTGTCTTTGTACATGATTAACCAATTTTCTTTCCTTTATCTTGTATATGATTGGATCTTCACTAGACAGAGGTAACCAATGGGCACAGCAAAATCTATGGACTGGGCCCTAGTGTGGTGGTGTTTTTATTTTGTTTCCCCCCTCGTGTTCTTCTATTCGATATCTTTGTGCCTGTACAAAAGTCTTGCTCTGCCATATGCATGACCTTTCATTTTATGTTTGCAAGATATTTTTTACTTTAGTAGACCTTTTTCATGTATATACAGTGTGCTTTCTAAATAAATCTGTGTACACCTAGATTTTTTTTAAACTACTGTTGGTGAAAGTAGTGATAACATTTCTAATCCTCAGTGCTCTTTCAGATGTTTTGAAGCTTTTGGAATTCCATTTCTAATTGTTATCTTAAAAGAAGAAACAAAACAAATCAGTATGCAGTTTCTTCCAATTTACAAAATGGGAGTTTTTCTAGATGTAGAAATTAACATCATCTTCACATTGTACAATGGGAGGTGATTAAAATATATCACCTAGAAGTCTGAAAGCATCAAAAACTGAAAGAACCATATAATCCAGTATTCAGAGATAAAGTGAACGTTTATTCTATGTGCTCTTCTAATGTTTTGGTTTTCTGTCAATTTAATGATTAACAGAAAATTTCCCAAGAAAGAGAGAAGTTTGCAGATGAAGACAGTATCTTCTTTGCGTTAGGTGAATGTGGACTCATCTCATTCTCGGATTATATTTTTCTTACTACAGTTCTTTCAAGTGAGTATGACAATTGCAAAATTGCAATTTTTTTTAATACTAAGGGGTCTTTTAATGTAGAATAAAGACAAAAGAAAGCATGAGACTAAAAAACTATACCTAGGAATCTCTAAATATAAGAAGGTATAGCATCTCAATACCTGACGCGTTTCGCCTATTGGCATCTTCGGGGGACTTATAGAGAACGTTCAGATACTATATATCAAAATAATACAACACAATTTTAGAAAGATGTACATTTAAAGGATACGCATAGTGTGTATGTAAAAAAAAATTTTGTTGGATATATGTGAAAAACTGGGTAAGTTTGGGTTGTAGAGGGAGGTGGGGGAGAAAAAATGTTTTTAGGAAAATGTGGTAATAAACTGTATGTTGTTGGTCACATAAAGATTTCAAATAATAAAGTGATATTCAAATGGTTAGTAAGTGTTTTTTGAAATGTTGTAAAAGGTGTTGTAACTATTCATATACAAAAAAAATATAAAATAGCTCTTACTAATAGTTGGAAGGGATTTTTCAAAAGGGTAATTCCTTGTAGGACTTTTAATATGAGTTTCTAGAAATTTTAGTATGTATAAGCTAAAAATATATTGCCAGTCAAAATCAGATCAGTGACCGCTCATTCACTCTTTTTATCACCTTGTCCTTTTTCTTTTTTGTCGGTGTCCTTTTTATTCCAGCTTGATGTGTTCCTATTTAGGACATGTTATATATATTCTTCTTCTTTTTATCTACATTTAAAGTAATCATAACCAAAAAACCTATGCTGGCATACAGTATGTTAAGAAAGCATTATTTATTTATTTCCGTTATGTGACATAGAACACACACATGGTTTCTATCATTGCTTAATGTGTGGATGCACCAGCCAGAGCCGCGGATCACGTCCCCCGTACAAGTCCCAGGCTCAGATTTGCGATGGGAGAGTGGGCGGGGTTATGTAATGATGACATCACTACGAGGGAGGTTTCTCCCCTTTGAGTGACACCTGGCCCCCCTTGTTCAGGAGCTGGTAATTTTAGTTGTTTGTGGGACTAAAAAGGTTGGCGACCACTGGTTAGGTTTATACAACTCTAAAGTGCATTTTCCAAATATGATCAGGTTTATTTTTTATTAATGAATATATACAGTGAGGAAAGAGGTATTTGATCACCTGCTGATTTTGTACGTTTGCCCTCTGACAAAGAACTGACCAGTCTATAATTGTAATGGTAGGTTTATTGTAGGTGTGAGAGACAGAATAACAACAAAAGAACCCGCAAAAACTTCGTGCTCAAAAGTCAGAGCTTGATGTGCATTGTAATGAGTGAAATAAGTATTTGATCCCCCATCAATCAGCAAGATTTCAGGCTCCCAGGTGTCTTCACTGTATACAGTTAACACGCTAACTCTGTAAGTGTGTGCTCCGGCCGGTGAAAGCCAGAATTGGGTATAACTCTTTGTACATTGCACCTCAAATTATTAATGTGTTTTAGGAGAAGTATTAAAAAGTTTGTGGATCCTGGCCCGTGAGGTCTGAATTTGGCAGCCCTGTCCTAAACTCTTAACCAATCATTTACACCTAAACCAATCCCCTAACCCCATATGTTAACTATCCTAACCTAACCCCATTTCCGCCTTCCCCCAGCAAAAAGCCCATAATTCATGTCTCCTGTCTAAAGTTTTCATGGGCCTTTACTTGAAACAAGCCACACTACACTTGTACTAGATAGGGAGCACTATGCTGACATGCATAATGTTGTGTTGGTATGTTATCTTGTAGTGCAGTTGAATAATTCATATATCAATCCATACATGACAATACTGCTTAGAATTCAAATGTAGCAGTGTTAGTGATGCCATGAAAGGAAATAAGGTGCATCCTTTAGTTCTAGCTGCTATATTATATGTTTTTATTGCCAGTAGCGTTCAGATAAATTACATATGACAATGGGTATGTGCAGGTAAGGCCTTCTAATAATAGAATTATGATTTTTGCCCACATTTCCACTTTATTCATTAAATGAATTCTTATGGTAAACCAACCAGTTCAATAGGATTTAACCCTATTCTAGCAGCAGTGAAAACCTCCAGTCCCATGACAAAAACTTAAAGCAGAAAACTTTATACTAGGAACTGATGATCTGTAAAAATACACTTACAACTTTGGATTAAAAAGCACTGATTTGTTGTATGTCCTGTATCCATTCCAAGATCTTCTTTTCTCACAAAAATCGTTTTTTACCAATGATTAAAAGCTTGCTTTCTATATTTTGGCAGTCTTAAAATGTTTATTGTAATGCTACCCTGTTAATGACCAGTAAATTTTTGTTGGACATTTGTTGTAATCTTCTATAGTATCCCTGGCTGTTGATTTTAACAAAGTAAATGTTCTTTCTTTGCCCATGTCACCCTTTTGCCCTTGCTAAGAAAAGTAATTGCAGTCTTTAATTGGCATTTCCAGTGCATAGACAGTGCACTTAGTCACAATTTAAAATTAGGTTTCCATTGAGTTGTGTTGTTCTATAGTACTTGACATAGACTTCCAATAAATATTCAGCTGTACTGGCTAAAAATATTTGGAAGGGTAAAAATGACAGAAAGTTTTGGTTTAGGTGTTTTTCCAAGCTCTTCAGTTAAAGAATACTAGAATTATGTTGTATAAGTTTTATGAATAATGTATAAAATGTATTCTGCTTTTGAAGTCAGAATTGTACACAATTTGTTTAATTTAGAAAGAAAGCAATAAAATGAGTAATAAAGATTTAGGAGATGTATTCCACTGCATGGGGTTTTAACATTGAAACTGACAGGTATACTGTAAGGCCCTGGTCCAACATCAGTGCTCCCCAGCTGCCAGTCGCTTGCCTATGGAAATCCCCACTCCTTGAAAGGCCAGTTATGCCCGTCCCAGCACACAGTTGCTCAAAGAACTGGCAGGATGGCCTCTGGGGAAGCGCTGACAGAGGACGGGGAGCCCACAGATAATGCAGTACCAAAGAATTTAGCCAGAGGTCATACACAGGTAGCCACTCCACCAGATGAGATATCCAAGGGAAAAGAAAAAGCAGAGTCCGGGTCACAGGCAAAAGATTGGTCCAGACAGAATACAGTTACAGTCAGCAATAGTAAATCCAACAAAACAACACACCAGCAGCAAGTCAGCAAATAGATGTTTTGGTAGCCAGGTATAAAAGTGTATTTAAAGCTGTATCTACATTTTTATTTTAGTCTTAAGAGTTGTGAAGGGTTAGAAGTGAGACCCCTGTCAGATTTTTTTTATTGCTTTCTAATAACCCATTGGGGGTTGATTCTCTCTGTTTGTCCTACCAAACGCCCCTGACTTTTTGGAATGTCATCAGTAAAGAAATAATGGGTACATTTTCCCATAGGAGCATCAGTTGTGTTTATAGCTCACTCAGATGGCCATTTCCTGGATTTTTGAGTATTTTTGATAAGTAAAGGTATTCTCAATAGAACACGGATGGAAGATAAAACCCTGATGGGAGGTTTAATCATTTCCTATTGTATCCAAAATGATAGAAAAATATTTTTCTTTTGACATACTTAAAAAAGCATGACCCGACCATAAAGGGTTATAATTCTTTAAAGGCCATTAAAGCCATTAGAAAGATGTTTCCAATGTAGTACATTTTTGTTTACCTCAATAATTTTGTATTTCATGTTCTTAATATGTGTCACGGAGCAAATTTGCAGCAAAAAGCCGATACCTGTCAAGAGACGTGAAAGTAGACAGAATTGTATAGATGAGTACATGTGGCTCCAAGGTCATTAGTTAAACTGTGTGTATTTTGCCGTACAGATGATTGTAATTACTCATATTGGCTTACATATATATTGACTAAAAGTTTTTTATTTGTTATCGATCAGCTATTTAGTTGGTTACAGTTTGAGTAAATGTAATTTGCATTCTTTCTTTAGCTCCTCAAAGAAACTTTGAGATTGCTTTCAAAATGTTTGATCTGAATGGAGATGGCGAAGTTGACATGGAAGAATTTGAACAGGTAGGAAATGTTTTTTTAAAAATTTCTTAAAGGGCTTCTGATTTAAAATAGACCCCAGCAAACAACAGCAAGGCCCCATTATATGTAATTGTAATTTTGATTTTTATACCTTTTAATTTAATCTATTTCCAGTGTTCTGTGAGGGAGGATATTTTTGTGTCAGGGCCTGGAAGTGATTCCAAACAGAGATATTTTCACTTTCCCTCGCAATATGGAATTTAATACATAGAATACAAAAATGAATAAACAGTCATAGGTTTTCTAATGTAAAGTTTTAGTAGGTTTTAGATTTCAGTATGTACAGTACATTTTTAAAAGAATATCTGAATAGTAACTGAAATGGAACTGACATAATGTCCAAAGTACCGCTAACTTCCAGTCTAGCCAATCCCTTAGAACTAGCTGCTGCCTGTATAATAATGGCAGCTATTATAGTACAATTTGTTTCATGGCAAAGTGATACAAGGACTAAATATCTCCTATTGGATGTGTGCAGGCTAACATAAACGGATCATTAGATTTCAGGATGGAATTAAGAGGTTGCAGAATTCACTATGAATATACTGACTGTGACAACTAGAAGTTTACAACACAATCGGAGTAGAGCGGTGTTGAGTAAATGTATATGAGTGAACATTGTACAGAGTGTGTGCTTTAACATGTCCTTTACAGCACAGTGTATGGAGAACACACACAACCATTCATCCCGATACAGTCAGCACATACCTCATTGGCAAACAGTGTATGTGTAGGAAACATGCAGATTTTTACATTCTTTCCAAGAGTCTTTATTTTTCCTTGACTTTGCTTGGACAGCTCCAGTAATGTGAGACATGATTTTTAAGAAGAATTAAGGGTCTTCTAGCGTATTAGTTTTTTTCTGATGCATTTTATGTTTTCATGTGTGGTTAGAGCTATGGGTTGATATTGCATCAGTTGCAACTTTTTATATCTATTAGAAATCCACTACTTTCATAAAGAAGAATATTTAACTTTATAACAAAGTAAAACAGAATTTGAAACATTATCTTTTATCTTTTTTTCCCGCTGTATCCATTCCTTGGAGAGTAATTCAGCAGCCTTATAAAAAAAGAAATTACCTTTTGCTTTAAGCAGATGTTATGACCTAACAGTTAAAGGTTTTCATGATTTTTTTTTTTCTTCAGCAACATATTATACTTTAAAGGGGTTTTCTTCAGATTGCTCAAATACTTCAAAGTGTAATTTCTCCAATTAAAGTGGCATGTTTTCATATCAGATCAAGTTTTTTTACTGTATGCCCCTCTTTTTTAATTGTGCCTATGATCAAGGATTTTGTCCCAAAAATCTAAAAATGAAAAAAATATTGATTCATTCCTAAACCTTGTATTATATTTGCAACAGGGACCTTGATATTAGCCAAAGCTGAAGTGAATAGGATTTATGAATTTGGAAGAAAGAGTTTAGAAAGGTTTTTTAGGAATGTCAATAAAGGGAGAATGGAAAATAGATAACTAAAGAACTATGCAGTCACTATTAACATCCAACAATAAAAGTAAACATAAAAAGTGAGAAAGAAGACCTTAGAAGTGGATATTGTCAACATGAAATGTCCTGCCCTATCTTTGATGCCCAGTGCTAACCTGACTAATTTTACCAAAACATTTTCTAATGAAAATATGGATCCTGGTTAGAAAATTACATTTTGTGGGGAAAAATCTGTCAGAATCATAATGTGCCCAAAACTCATATATTAACCTTATATCAGCCTTTATCTTTTCAAGTTGAAAAGTTCCTGGTGAGCACAACAATTGGACAAAGGTAGATTGGAACTGTTATCTGTGTTTCTGTTGGGTTTCTTGTAGCTACAGCATCAACCTCTACTCGGGACTTCCTGCCAGCATCCTTCCATTGGCATATCACTTTATACCTTTTGAAAGCAAATGCATGGGATAAGGTCCACTAAGATACATAATACTAATTAATTTAACACTAAAATCTTACAATAGGATTTTCCCTAGAGTGATTTTTTGGACATGCAGACAAGGCATTGGAATACTCAGGTACACATGCTAATCCTGCTCGGGTGTTCAAACTTTGTTTCTAGAAAATCAAAATCCTTGGTTTGTTACCCCCTCTTCAGTCAGTAAAATACCTCTTTATTTGGGCAATCTGCAAGATTTGAAATTTAACTAGCTGATTATCCGGTATTTGCCCGGATATTTGTTTATTGCAATCTTATGATACACAGGAAAAGAAATCAAACAAAGCTATAGGAATTTTCTTGTTTACGGTGATTTCATTCTTTTTTTGCCTTTGATTGCACTTGGCCAATTACGTTTTCTTGAAGGCATTATTTCAGGCCAGAAATTTGTAAAAGAGTCCAAAAAAAGTATATAAAAATATAAGCAAAAGGCACACTGTCATTGAGCAATACATACACACATACATACATGCGAATATACCTCTGACATACCACAGCGCTGTACAAAGATCAGCGGTGCACTCACATGTGTCTGAGTCATATGTCTAGCAAGTTTAGTTGAAATGTCTCCATGCGTTTCCTAGTGATAACATACATACACACATACATCTAAATATAGCTCTGACAAAAAGCACAGCCCTGTACAAAGATGACTGGTGCACTCACATAAGTCTCAGTCATATGTATAGCAAGTTTGGTTCAAATGTCTCCATGCATTTTCGAATGATGGTGAAACATACACACATACCTACATCCAATTTATATATCTGGATTTATATAGCTTTGACGTATACCATAGTGCTGTACAATGAAACACTGAGATAGACCCATTAGTCTTTGTACAGAGGAGCTGACAATCCAATGTCCCCCCACAGTCACACACTATTATTATATCATTATATACTTCTTAGATATAGCACAGTGCTGCACAAAGATCAGCGGTGCACTCACATGAGTCTGAGTCATATGTCTAGCAATTTTGGATTAAATATGTTGATGCGTTTCTGACTGATGGTGGAACATAGCAAGTTTGGCTGAAATGTCTCCATGCGTTTCCTAGTGATGACATACACACATACATACATATATACATACATCCAAATATAGCTCTGACATATAGCACAGCCCTGTACAAAGATGACTGGTTCACTCACATGAGTATAGCATTTTTGGTTCGAATGTCTCCATGCATTTTCGAATGATGGTGAAACATACATACATACAATTTTATATATAGCGATTATAGTGTTTTAGTGACTTATCCCACCCCAGTGCTCCCTAAATGTCAGCATCATCTTGGAACAGCTTTACAAAAATTTGCGGAACCTGAAGTAATAATCCTAAGATTAAATGAATGTAAATTTATTTAAAACTATTAACAGTGTAGATTTCAAAGCCTTTATGAATTATAAAGAAGTCATGTCAAACTCCCAAATGCTATATATTTTTTTCTTGGGAAATGTAAGACTTTAGGGTACAACGCGAACACTTCTTTCCTATTACTTCCTTTTCTGTCTCCACCCCTTTTTCTTTTCTTTGCCCCACATTTTTCTTTTACTTTTCATTTCACACCCCTCTACCTCCAATAAACATACCAAGATTCTCCAGTTACCTTACAACTTTAGATCCTTATTTAGAAAGAATTTCATGGGTCTTTCATCCTTTAATAATTTTGCAGTTATAATATAAATAAAAATTTATCTAGCACCTTTATCAGTTGCAATATTTTTCAAATATATTTTAAAAATCAATATGCTATTTCCCTTACAGAATTATCAAACTAGGTTGACATTCTGTCTCATTTGAGTTAGAATTCCTTGACTTCCTGCAATCCTAAATATGTAAATATATGTTTCTGGAAAATGGTCAGAAATTCAGAAGCATTGTTCAGCATGGAAGTTAATTGATGTATATACTCACTGCTAGGATTTCTCTAAATCAAATATTCAAATGGTGTATACTCCTTTTTCGTTCTCAGAAAATAACTGGGTATAATAATGGGAATGAAACCTACATGCTGGAGGTTGCCTGTTATTTCATAAACGAGCATTCTAGATTACATTCTTAATGAATAATACTGTTGTTGAGCGATGAAGACTCAGCACTGCATCATGATTTCCTCAGCTTACTGTTAATTAAAATGAATTTTTTTTATTACATGAGAAAAGTTCTCATACCAGGACAAGATTGTTTTCGCTGCCAATTTATTTTCAATCATAAAAACAGCTCAATTTCTAAATGAATATTTCACACTGCAATTTTTTTTTTGTTAGATGGATTGTTATTTACAAAAATGTATTCCTTCACAGTTCAATCTGCTAGTTTATGCAGTTTTTTGCTTGTTTCTATTTGTAAGATAATTTAGTTAGTATAGTTTAGTATGCCAACATTTTTTTTTCTTGCCATCTCTTGTTAGCAGGAATTCCCTTACTGTAGACACAACAGGGAGTGAGATGAATGTAATGGTGCCCTTCTTCACACTGGCCAGCATTGTAGAATAATTCTTTCTACTAACCACCCCACAGCTGTAAACTGTGGGTATAGTAATCATAGAAGGGGTTCCCCGAAAACCAAAAGTTATTTAAAGGGGTTCCCCATTATACAAGGTTGAGAAACACTGCCTTAGATAGTTGTGACAGGAACAGGTGTTCCCATTGAATGATATTTCCCTTATTTCTGTTCTGATGGCATCTCAAAATATTGGGTTAACCTGACATTCATTACCAGACATTGATATATAGAATGATTAGAGAAAACAGTGACCATATTGAAAATGAAATTAAAAATGAAGACCGTCATTGCATCAAGTGTTTCCTTCGTTCAAACGTTCAATTCTTTTTCATTTTAGTGACAACTCAAAATTTTGTATTCAATTTTGTATTCTACCTCACCTCACCAGTTTTAGTGACCAGGACAAATAGATCAAATATCCCAAGCAACAAAGCAATCAATGAACTCCTGAGGGTTACAAAACCCACACAGTTACCACTCTGCTGTTAGTGCTGACATTTCATTACAACAAACAGGAGAAGAGAGGTTTTCTTTTGACCATAAAACAAATTGTGCATATTTACAAAAATATGATGGCAAAAGTATGTATGGTATACAAGTATTAGAAAGTATAAACATACAGTATTCTATTTTACATCATGGGAACAAAGGGCTAAATCTAAAGAGATATTATTCTACTTAAATTTATATCAATTTAAGAGTTGTTGGCTTTTCACTTTTATAGTAAGAGGTTTTACAGTAAAAATTAGTGGTATTTGAAACGGTTTGTTTGTTTTTTGTTTTTTGTACGCATTTCACCCTTGGGGTTTCCTCAGGGGTATTAAAAGAACCGTGATGGTGATGTTATCTGTGACAAATAGTAAATGGAAAACATGGTGAGCTTCTGGGGTTTAGACCTATCAAGTAGATGATGTTAAACTAGCACTAAAGATGGTCAGGTCAGGCCATTTTTAAATCTGGCTAGCCTTTACTTGGTATGATGCACCCAGGAGCTGCCAGCTGCCCCGATTTCAGACTGTGTGAAGGAGCACTAAGAAAGCAGCATTTTATTTAGAGTCTAATATGGATGGGTGGGACTAGTTTGTGATGTTATTTTATATTATACATATTGTTTGCCAGAGTTTGTTTTAGCTTGCCTTATGTGATTTGCTGCTAATTTTAGGTGTAAAGTGCCAAGTGAAGCTGGATAAAAGCTTTTATTTCCAAGCAGCGAGCCCTAATTGCTAAATAATGATAAACCCACAGATGTGATTAATGCAAAGGCAAGTGATTGTGCAAACTAAATTGTAATTAGTGTACTAAACTAAAAATAGAGAAAAGAAAGAACGCTCCCTGGAAAAATCTATTCCTTTTAAAAGGTCCCAAATTACAGTTTGAATACCTGTATAGCTCTCTGTTTTGTAAGTAATCCTTGAATTATTAATGCTCACAAACAATTCAAATGTAAAGGTAAGAATACATTCCACATGCTTAAGGGCCTGGCTTTGGCAACATAATATTTTTCCTTTTACATTTGGCTTTTAGTCAAATTGCCTTTTTTTTGCTGCACTTGCTCATTCATTAGAGAACCTATAGAGAAAATACTATGGGAAAATAATAGATAACTGCCACATCGAGAGAAAAAAAAAATTCGCCGTGAGGCTACCTCCATACTGCAAAGAATAAAATCTCATTTAGACCTTAGGAGGAATATAACAAAGTATTTTACTTATTTTATACCCTGCTTCCCTAGTAGGCTGCAGGTTCAGTTCAGGGGTTTAGGGAATAAGTTAAGTTTTAACAAGCATGCCCACTTATTTGTTGTTTTTTGTTCCAGCTTTATGTAAAAAAAAAAAAATAAATAATCTGTCATTATGGAGTTGCATTTAATATCAACCTGCCGGTTAGTGTTTAGTTTTTTTGCAGGGATTCAGCATACTAGAATGGGAGGTAATAACCTCGAGCATATGAACATCATCTACATTGTTCACTACGTTTTGGCTCCTATATATGGAGTGCTACACAAACTGACCCTATTGTTTCCGACATTAGTGTTCAACCCTAGCACTTTTTGGTCTGTATAAAGCCGCAGAAGCCAAACTGCACTGGTTTACTGCAGTTTTTTTCCCACTTCTGTCTTTACCCTGTTAACAAGAAAGGTTTTTATTTTGGTCATACCACAAAGCAAGTTAAGTTGCTGTAAATAAAAGTCTTATTGGTATTTATAATGATATGTTGTTGGTTTCTTTGTGACTTCATTTAGTTTCCTTCCTTTACCACTTTAGAGTAGATGAAGATTATTGAACACAATGTAACTTATTAGCTTAGTTTATAAAAAATATTTTATTGTAAATCTGAAAGTTCATTTTTTTGGAAAATATAATTAGATTTATTGAATGTCATTTCTAAGCAAATGGCTGGCTATTCTTATATCTAGATCACCCTTTCTCAACCTATTTGCTGCTAAGGAACCCCTGAAAAAAGAAACCCTAAATTAACTTTAAAATTTACAGGTCACCGTATTGGCGCAATCAGTATGTTGTAGGTATATTAAAAGATAAAAAGAAAAAATTTAATATTTACACATTTAAAAAAAAGCACTTTCCTTGGCATATTTAACAGATGACCTTTGAAAAAAAATGAAAATTAAAACCTTTTTTTTTTTAATTTAAACAAAACAATAGACAAGCACTGTTGCTGTTCACATTTTTATACACACCTGTACACCACTCTTTGTATTACTGATATCTATGTGTAGTAAGTTTACAGAACAATGCCCAATTATAATTATGCTATTATTTTTATCTATGTAGTATATGCAGCGTGAAATGTAAACTAGTCTACTCATTTATTTTTCCCACATAAAAAAAGAAATCTACAGAAACACTAGATTTTATACTCTTCAATTATTATTACATACCAGTCCTTTTAATGAAAAGACCATTTTTATATACAACCTGCTAAAGTCACCTCTAGTTGCATTTTTGACAGTCCTAAACTGTTGATAGATAGCTAAGGCACACTTGTTTGATTTAATCATTAGCAATGAAGATTGATGCTGCACTGCACATAGAGAATCTTTCAATGCCATTTTGCAGTTCTTGTTACAAAATAAAAAACTTGAAGAAAATAACTGCACCACTGCATTTTAAATCAAACAAGTAGAGTTAAATAGAGCTTCACACAATCAATATACCCAAGAGGTAGCCCTATTTTCCAGACTGATTCAGCTAATACCAGAAAGGCTTTGTGATGCAGCAATTCATACGCTAATTTAATGATTACAACTTGCATTAAATTGGGGTTTATGGTTGTTACAGTGTCAAAGTAACAAATCCCTTCTACTGGTACCAGCAGCATTGTCATAACAATTATTTCATGTCGTAGAAGTGTTGATTAGGTTTAGATGCCTGTGTAGTTGGGATCAGGACAATGATACCTAATTTTAAACATTTGTGCTTTATTTGCAAACTTGTTGCCTTCAACTTACATAGGGCATTCTACTACAGTACTTTTCTAGGAAACAGGCACACATCCCCATTTGGAAGACTTGGGTTTCTATTTATAAAGCAGTGAATCTCAGATTTGGTAAATCTTCCAGTTCCATGTGTTTCAATGGCAGGATTTGATTCTCCATTCCCCATACAACAAACATGCAGTTCGTGCCCACGTCATTTTTGCTTTGAGACAATTTACGTTGGTATTTTATTTTTTTTTATATATGCAAAAATCACCTTTATCTCAGTCATAAAGCTAGAATTTAATTAAAAGATTCTTAAAAAAAAAAAAATAAAGTAAAAGCTAAGTTTAAAAGCGTTAATAAAAAAGTTAAATTATAATTTGTAAATATGTCTGAGCAAAATATTTTGAGTTGTAATTATAAAGGTATAATTTCTCTTCCTTTATAGGTTCAAAGCATAATTCGATCCCAGACCAGTATGGGTATGCGCCATCGGGACCGCTCAACTACTGGGAACACTCTGAAGTCTGGTTTCAGTTCTGCACTCACCACATATTTCTTTGGTGCTGATCTAAAGGGGAAACTTACAATAAGCAATTTCCTGGAATTTCAGCGAAAACTCCAGCATGATGTTCTGAAACTTGAGGTTGGTTACTGTTATGCATTTGTAATGTTTTACATTGATGGAGGCTTAAATTGTCTATTTGACATTATAAACCCAGTAAAACTGTGAATACCAATATTTTTTTTGTGTGTTTTTTTTCCTTTTCAGTTTTAAATAAACAAATGTAAAGAATGACCACCTGGTAGATTTTTTATCTATTGAAACTGTAAACCTTGTAACCTTCTGCTAAACAAATGTGGTTATTGTACGAATCAAAGCTGTATGGTGATATATTACCTTTGTTGGCAGCCATAAGAAAGGAGGTTACTTTTTAAGTGCGACAATTATGACTTCCTCAGAACATTTCTCCATGACTCCTGCATGCATGTGGCTGACTACCTCTAACTACTAACTAACTAACTAAGAATGCTACTGCAAGTCCACTAGAAGCCTCCTGGAAGGCCATTTTCAGCCTCTATTTTTTATTAGTATAAGAATGGCACAGAGATCAAATTATTTTCAGGTTCTTATTTTTCTTGCATCTCTAACCCTTTCACCCACCTAGTTCGTACAGAGAACAGGATAAAAATATTTGGAACTTAGTTTTACCTACTGTGTGTAAAAGGCACAGTTTTTTCTCTATTACCTGCATATTGTATGTTTATTTATTTATTTATTTTTTTGATAATTTATTCTTATTTTTTTTTTTACATTTATTTCCTTGTTCCTTTTGTTCTGAGATGAAAGTTTTTCTCAGAACTAATATAAATGAGTCAAGTAGTGAAATCAAACTCTGTTCAACAAAAGTGTAATTTTGAAAAGGTGATCTTAAAATTAGGAAGAACAGTTTCTTTGTTAATTTGTCACTTGATTGATCGTGATCCCTCCCATTTTCTGTGTAGCTTAAATTTTAGCTCATGGTAGTGTGCTGAATGCTAGGGTGAATCTCAAACTATTTACCAATGTCAAGTCGGTGTAAAAAGAATTCTGATAGGAAGGTGGGTGGGAATTTTACCCTCCTGTCTGTCACAGTTCCATTCAAATCTAGGGCATCTGTGCCTCCTTCTGGCTCACCCACCTTGCAGTCCCCTGCTGCCAGCACCAACTCTGCTTCTGGATCCAACTCTCTGCACACTTCCTTGTCCAGATCATGTGACTCTCGATCAGCTGCCCCATTGCCTCAGAGGACTAGTGTTCTGCAGACGCACTCCATCTGCTGGCAGGCATGTGAACAACATCTGGGACTGTCTCATCACCAGCACTCCCTCTGCTGGTGGGTTTGTTGTTTGCGGCTCACATGACCCACACTCATCACATGACATCCCCTTTTTAAGAAAGTTGCCTGGACAAAGAGTTCCTTGTGGTTCCACTCCCAGGTTTCTACTGCTCCCGGCTTGTTTCTGGACGACTCTTGTTTGCTGCCTGCCCTGACATTTGGCTTGTTCGACTAATCTTTGGATTTCACTCTGGCACTAAGTTTTGGTTGCTGTTAGTCACCTGCCCTGTGGAGCCCTGACAGTTTGTCCAGGCCATGGATTCCGCTGACATTTCGTTACCTGATTTCATTCAGGACCTGCGAGAGCGGATTCAGAAACAGGAGTCTCTTCAAATTAAAGTTGTGGACTTCCTCCGGAAGTGTGATGAATGCCTGAATGAGCTCCAGTCTGCCATTAGCCAGCATCCTACCTTTGCGACTGCAACTCCAGCCCCTGTACCTGAGACTCCAGTACCAGCTACAGTTCCAGCCACCATGCTGCCTTACTCTGCGTTTCGGATTCCTACTCCAACCTCCGCCCGCCCAGTACTCTTGTGACCCCAAGCTCTGACGTGGATTTGTTAACCAGTGCCAAATCCGGTTTGAATTGCAGCCCTAGAATCTTCCCACTGAACGAACCAAGGTGGCTTTCTTCATTCCCTTCTTGTCGGTGGAGGCCCTTGCTGGGGAGAGGGCTTCCTTGGCAAACTTATTACCTCTTCTTCCTCTAAAATAACTTTCTGTCTGGATCTCATCCGATAAACACCATTTCTGGACCCAAGCCTTTTTGGACTCTTGCGCTGCTGGGAACTTCATCAACCAACAATTGGTCTCTAATTATAACATCCCTGTGGTGCCCCTATCCAAGCCTTTGGTGGTCTGCATGGTTAATAGTACTGCTCTATTTGACTACATCCAGCATGCCACCGTGCCAATCTCCATGAAACTTGGGGCCCTGTACCAACGCCATTTCCTTCTTGGTAGTTCCTAAGATTATTCATACCATTCTGTGGGGGGTTGCCATGGTTACACAAACATGCCCCCATCATTGAATGGAGCACTGGAGACAAAGTCTCGTGAAGCAGCACATGCTTTCAGTGCTTTCTAAAATCCTTCCTGTCCAGCAGGTTTGCTCCTCAGCCACATACCCTTCCCCTGGGCTACCCAAACTACTTGGAATATCTGGATGTTTTTTTGCAAAATGCAGGCTGAGACTCTATCACCACATTGCTCTTATGATTGTGCTATTGACCTCCTCCTGGCAGAGTAGGGGCTGGATTCTTCTACCTCCAGAAAAAGGTTGGTTCCTTTATGCCCCTGCATTAAATATAGAGGTCTAAACAAGATCACCATCAAAATTAAGTATCCCTTGCCACTAATCTTTGAATTATTTCACTGTCTCCAAGGAGCCTCTGATTTCACCAAGCTAGATTTGCGGGGTGCCTACAATTTAATTTGCATCTGTGAGGATGATGAATGGAAGACAGCTTTCAATACCTGAGACGGCCACTATGAATACCTGGGTATGCCCTTCGGGCTCTGCAGTATTCCAAGATTTGATGAATGATGTCTTCAGGTATCTACTATATGTCTACTTGATTGTCTATTTGGAGGATATACTGGTGTACTCTAGGAATCTTACAACTCATGGAGACCATGTTAAAATGGTCCTGCCATGGCTTCGGCAAAACAGACTGTAAGCTAAGGCTGAGAAATGCCTCTTTGAGCACCCTGAAGTCCCGTTCCTGTGGTATATTGTGTCTGCTGAGGGTTTGCGGATGGACCTCGCCAAATTTATGGCTGTCCTAAAATGGCCACAACCCCTTGGGCTAAAGCCGATCCAGAGGTTTTCTGGCTTCGCCATTTACTAGCAACAGTTCATTCAAGACTACACCTCGCTCGTTACGCCCATTACTTCTATGACAAAGAAAGGGAGCAATTGTAAGGCCTGGTCACCGAAAGGCTCTCCAGGCCTTTCAACTACTGAAGAAAGCTTTTGCTTCTGCTCCTGCGTTGGTTCGCCCGGACACTTTTCAGTCTTTTTTCTTGGAAGTGGATGCCTCTGTGGGGTTGTTGCCGTTCTTTCTCAGAAAGCAGGCAAGCTTAGGACCTGCAGGTTGTTTTAAAAAAAAACCTCTCCTGCAGAGAGAAATTATGCTATAGGAGACCGGGAGCTTCTTGCTGTCAAGCTTGCCATTGAGGAATGGCGCCATTTGCTGGAGGGAGCTCACCACCCAGTGACTATTTACATTGATCATAAAAATTTGCAATACCTTCAGACTGCACAACATTTAAGATTTAACTTCCTGCTCACCTATCGACCAGATTCTAAAAATGTAAAGGCAGATGCCCTTTCTCATTCCTTTGAGAAGGAGAATTCTGAAGTTAAACCAGCCTTCATCATAGACCCGACTCCAATCGTGCCCACAGCTCCAGTCCAGCTGGTTCTAGTTCCTCCCGGAAAGACCCTTGTTCAAAAAGGTCAGCGCCCGTTGATCTTTCGATGGGGGCATGCCTCTAAGTTTGCTGGGCATCACGGGCAACAAAAGACTTTTGAACTGATTAGCTGTAAGTACTGGTGGCCGGACCCAAAACAAAATGTGATGGACTTTGTGGCTACATGTATCGAATGTGCCCGACACAAGGTGATGTGGAGGCTTCCTTTAGGTCCGTTATTTCCGCTTCCCCCTCCAGAACAACCCTGGTCACACATCTCCATAAACTTTGTTACGGACCTTCGGTCCTCCAATGGTTTCACTACAATTTGGGTTGTGGTTTATCAGTTTTCTAAAATGGCCCATTTCATTCCTCTTCCTGGCCTTCCATCTGCCTCCATTTTGGCGTAGATCTTCCTCAAGGAAATTGTTCGGCTACACAGCTTGCCTTTCCACATTCTCAGATTGCGAAGTACAATTTACTCCCCGCTTCTGGGGGGCTGTTTGTCACCTTCTAGAGATCAGGTTGGACTTCTCTTCAACCTATCACCCTCAGACCAATGGGAAAACTGAGAGAATAAATCAGGCGCCTACTTTTTTATACCATCTCCCAGCAAGATGACTGGTCAGAACTCCTGTCATGGGCTGAACTTGCCCATAATATTCACGTCAGTGAATCGATTGGTCTGACTTCCTTCTTCATTGGTTCCAGTCTTCATCCCAGGCTTCCTTCCACCAAGTATATTCGCTTGCAAATGCCCTCTCCCAAGTTTGCTCCCCGCTTCATCGATCCGTTTCCGGTCTTGTCCCAGGTCAACACTGTCACAAAGTGAAACTGCCTCCATCTCTTAAGATCCACAACTCATTCCATGTTTCTCTGCTCGAACTAGTTGTCTTAAATTGGTTGCCTACAATACTTGGTTTATTGGAAGGACTATGGTCCAGAAGAAAGTTCCTGGGTCCCTCTAAAAGACTTTCATGCTCCCCGCTTACTCCATTCCATGCCATTACTGGAATTCCATGACAGGTTTCCCGACAAACGCGGAAGGTTTTGGGATGGCGGGGCCCTAAGAGGGGGAGGTACTGTCAAATACCCTGCAGGTGTAGGGCATCTGTGCCTCCTCCTGGCTCACCCAACTTGGAGTCCTCTGCTGCCAGCACCAAGTCTGCTTCTGGATCCAACTCTCTGTACACTTCCTTGTCCAGATCATGTGACTCTCGATCAGCTGCCCCCTTGCCTCAGAGGACTAGAGTGTTCCGCAGACGCACTCCATCTGCTGGAAGGCATGTGAACAACATCAGAGACTGGTGACCCTCTCCTGGTGGGTTTGATGTCTGCGACTCACACGACCCACACTCATCACACTTCCCGTTTTAAGGAAGCTGTCTGGACAAGGAGTTCAGGGGCAGTTCAGGGGCAGGGGCAGTTAGTATTTCAAAACTACCCTGTTGTTGATTTAAAAATAAAACACCACCTGAAAAATAAGGGAGGTAATACTCCTCTGCCCCTTCATGTACTGATCCAGTTTTTATTGTCTTGTGGAACTTTGGCCTCCTAAACTCTTGTGTGCCATTTTACACACTCCTGATTTGTTAGAGGCTTATGTAAGTTTTTCCTCTTTTCTGCTCCCATTCCAGTACAACACACAGAATTGACATAGAGGTCAGTGAAAGGAATCACAACATGCAGGTATTTCAGACATTCCACACTATTCCACACATTCTGATGTCACATTTATGCCAGCTCTTAAAGCAGAGACAAAAGGTACAAAGGGAGGGACATTTTTCACTCCGAGCTCTATTAAAAAAAAAAAAAAAAAAAAAAAACAGGAAATCTGACATTGCCTCAAACATTCACAGGAACTTTAACATCATGTACTACATTTGCATGCATTCCAAGTATTTACTAAATTCATTTATAAACAGTTGCAGCTTTCTAGGTAAATATCAAACATTTAGCACAATTAATATGATCTAGAATATAGACTAACATTTTTCTGCGTTCTAAAGTTAACTATAAAAACATTCACTTACTGAGGACTTACAGGGCTCTAAACATTTACATAGGTCACATTCCTATTTCTTTTTAGAATAAAATAGTGTAGTGGAGAAATGTTTAGAGTTTACTTACACAGGTTATGTTAACCTGTCTTCATTTGTGAAGTAAAATTCTAAAGCTGGATCACAGAGGGCTTGGACATCACTCTTGCTAGATAGTAATTGAGAATGTGTAGTCCCCTTCACTTTAAGCTGCACAACCCAATCCTGCCATTTCCTTTTCTCCTGAAGAATTCTTTTGGAAGAAGTGTATTTTTATCCATAGGAGTGTTTTATTACAGGTATCTCCACAAAGATGATCTTGAGAAATTACTTACTGCTCCCTGTTGGACACAGCCTTCCTCTTTGTCCTTATGACTAGAGATTGTCAGATTTTACAGGGCTCAAGTTGAGCTTCTTCGTAAGTTAACTTGAACATTTGAATATAATTATTCAAGTTTCATTGAATGTGCATAATTACCTAGAGCAGCCATGTTTTGAGTTATTGCAAAGCCTGCAAAGTGACCAGTGTAATGTAATACAATTTTTTTTAATTTGTAAATTTTAATTAAATTGTGAATGATAACATTATGTATATAAAATTGTATACTGAAAAGTGGTAACACTAATTTAGTTAGGACAAAACCTACTAAAAAAATTAAAGCATTGGAATGCCAAAAAGCTACATTTTAGTGTTCAAACCCCCCTCCAGTAGGTAAAATTTCTTGTAATTTTTCGATAAATCGAATTTAAAGCTTTAAAAAAAATTTCAATTGAGGGTGAAAAACAAAACAAAACTGCCTGAAGTTTTAAAGGCCATCTGAACTTTTCAGTTCATAGCAGCTAAATACCAGGAGGTGAATCATATTATTAGATGTTCATGAGTAGAAAAAACTGTTCTCCGCCACCATGCTGCAGAGATGGACCTTTGCTGTCTGTGTGGAAGCAGTGGTTTCTCTGCAGCGTCAAACCTAAAGCTCTGCAATCAGCAAGGAGCAAAGCTGGGTGATCACTGCTTTCACACAGACAGCAAAGGTCCTTCTCTGCTTTCTAAAAAAAAAAAAAAGTATTTGAAAAGAAAGTATTAGTCTATAAACCCAACAACTCACTGTCGTATTTTATTCCTCAGTTTATTTTGAAGTATCACCACCATTTTACATAACATGTTACAAGGGATGCGATACACATTTGTGTATATTCAGGTTTATTTATGAATATGCAGGAAAGATAAACCATATTATTGGTAGAATGGGAACAGTATAAGAGAACATAATTTCTAAATTATGAATGCGTCATCTGTTCCATTTCAAAGATTAAATGAAAGTTTAAGTTTTGTAATCTTGAAAATCTTCCAGAAAACAATTATTCATTCTCATACCCATATTCCTTGTTCCAGTAAGAGCCCAGGGACCCATAGGAAAATCTGCATTTGAAGCACGCAGTCCATTTAGTTTGGAGGATGGCTGAAAGTGTTAGCTGAACTATAGGCTGAGGATTATTTTGCCAGTGGCCTTGCACACAACTCAGTTTTCACATCTTTACATAACCTCCCTAATAGCTCATTAAGATGGTGAAAACTGCCAGTGGGCCACATTAATTTTCTTCCAAATTCATGGTATTGTAGTGCAGTCTCAATACTGCAGTGCCAAATTAAGAGAAGTGCTTTTTACTCGCATTGTGCAGAGGAATATGGATAAAGTGTTGCCCTTTTACAAAGTAAAGGCTGTATAAATGCATACCTATAATAAACCTGGGCAATTCAAAATGAACACATCATTTTAAAAATACGTTCAAAGGGCTTTCTCCATCGAAAACGTTAAGAAGTCATCTGTTTAGAGATGCTGGCAGCTGGAGTTGTTTTTTTAAAAGTGGAACTTGACCCTGCCTTCTTTCATTTGTTTTATATTACTATTTACCTGTCATGAAAGAATAATGCAGGGTCCTATTACTATATTCTCCTTTAGGAATGCTAGTTGTCTGGCTGAGATTCTGATGCTTAGACTGGAATGACACCTCAATAGCTAACCCAGAAAATACAGAAATGGGTAATTTAGAGCATTTCTGACGCTTATTTACAACATGCTTTTGTCTGCTTGAGATAAACCAGAGTGCATAGGACACAGGTCACAACCTAATTTCTTGCGGTGACAAAAGCTATGATTTACACTTATCGAACAAAAAGTTTTCACTTACATAAAGTGTAACTAAACCCGCATTACTGTCCCTGTTCTCCCGCAGGGCACTGCCACCTTCTGCTTTCTTCTCTTTCAGTAGACTATCTTCAAACCCCTTGACTGGCTGGGGTGGGATTAAATAACTCGCACGCACGTGGGAGTTCATTTATTCCCGCAACATGTAGAGGAAGCTGGGATTGGAGGGTCCCCTGATGGCCACGGCTGATGCTGCCCAGCATTTTGCCTGAAACAAGGAGTAATCAGGCAGGTCAGAGGAATTATTGCAGAAGGGACATAACCTGCCCCTTTCTTCAAAAATGACCCGCCTAAGTGAATTCTTAAAAGTGCTTTTAAGGGCGCATAAACTTTTATGTAAATTTGTTACAGCCTCAAAGGATATAAATCAATGTTTTGTAAACCAGAAATAATTTGCAGGCACGTGTTATAAATATATCGAGGATATGATCATTATGCTACACAAAGCTGTTGGATGGACCCAGCAGGTATTCAGATGATGTCTGCCAATGCTGTCCTGAAAACATTCACCTTTCTACTGCCAGTTTGTATAATGCAGGCACAGCTTTTTAACAGGTCAGCAACAGTCTGTTAAAGTCCAAAATGGAATATAAGATTTGTCATCATAATCTAATATTTTTTTAAACTTTTGGTATTTGTGAAGAATATAGAATGAAATTGGGCTTGCTTTACAAAAGTACCAAACCGGTGCAAAAGCTGATCAATTGCTTATAGCAACCAGATATGTATTGTCCTTCAGATGGGGCAAGACATTCAAATTTTAGCTGCCAGCTGCATCACTTTTTTTCAGAACTGATGATGCATTCATTTTATGCATTTATACATAGTATTTCTGTATTAGGGATAATTTGAAGTATAATTGGTAAAGCTATTTCAGTAACTGACATCCTAATATAAAAGTATTTTTCTTTTTCAAATTAAAAACTGCACATCATGTGTTTGCTCTACAGATCGGTGTCAGAGTTTGTCAAGCAGTTAAATCTCCCACATCAATTGGCGTTAAAATGAAAAAGCCTCCACAAAAGTTTGAATAAGATCATTGATCTACAGCTTCTAATTTAGCCCTGACAATATAAATGGATGTGTGGTGGGGGTGGAGGGAGAAAACCACACATACTTAGTTTCTGTTTGGTAGTGTATGAATTAGAATTACTTGGTCATATTATTAAGTGTGAAAAACCTGTACTCTGACAAGCTTTAAAACTTTCATCCCCTGTGTGCAGTTCAGTCAGAGTTATTGTCCATCTGGCAGATGTGCAGCATACAGAAATAACCCCTCTTTGTCTCATGGAACAAAGCCAGCTGTCGTCAGGAGCCTTCTTGATAATACACTATCAGTAGATCATATGAGAAAAAAATATTGTCAAGGTCAGCAAGCAATTTATTGTACAGATTTTGTTTTATTTCTGTTATTTTCTTCATCTTTTTTTTCTAAATAAATGTGGAATACAGTAAATTGACTGGTAATGATTTCAGTGGATTTTTTTTTAAAGTGTCACGGCCTTTTCTAGTCGTCTGTATCTTAATAATGTTTGCATGTCTTCAGGGCAGTGCTAGCAGGTAAGCTATTAAGAAATGTAGACTGGCCATTTAATGAGCATTTACCAGGAGCACCACAAAGGGTAAGGGTATGCTCTATGTCTATGAGCCAGCAGATAGAGATGGGGAAAAATATGGAAACATTATTTTTTTTAAATGTATATTACTTTGAGAAGCAAGATGATATAAATGTTTATAGCAGCTGTTTAGAAACAATAGAAGTGAGGTTTGCAGCTCTTGTATAAAACAGAGTTTATTTAAATATTTAGGCAATATTGGAATTTATATAGGCTAATAAGCTGACTAAGACTGTAGGTGCACATATAGTGCTCTATTTATAAAATGGGGAATCTGACATTCCCTCATATATTTCCTTGTGGGAATCAATTACTGCTATTGAAACACATGGACCTGGAAGATTCCCACAAATGTTTGAGGGGAGGTCTGATTCCCTTTTTTATAAATTCAAGGCCATGAACTTTAATGAATAATATGGTGAAGTCACAGCCAAAAGGTAAGGGAGCTGTGCAGGAATGGGAGATTCTCAATGTTTGTCTGGAAGGGTAAGAAGAAATCAAAGACTGTTACAAACCTAAAGGATGAAGATAAATTGAAAAAAAAAATAGTATGGGTGAGTGATCCTGGGATTGTTAATAAATCACTTGGAACTTTAGTTTCAGTGGAATGATTCAGTTGGTAACCATGTTGGAGAAGAGGTGGAGGAAAATTTGATCATATAGGAAGTTAAAGGGCGCTTTAAATGTTCATTGTTCAAACATGGTGGCGCGGACAGAATATTTGACTCAAACTGAGAAATACCAACAGAATGTATATGACATTTTTTGCTGAAAAATGCGTTGAGCTGATGAGGTTATGTAGTATTAGTTACAGAAATCAGCTGTTGGTATACACTGACATAAATAAGATTCTAAGAAATAAATACATTTGGTTGGTTGTCTCCTCACTGGCAAACTCCAATAAGATTGGTTACTACTATGTCACTGCATGATTAACATTTCCGCGCATCCATTGTTCTGTGACACTACATGCTTATCAAAGGTGTGGTTCTAAGGGGTGAAAATGGATCGGAATATAGCTTTTTTTACATTCACAGTTCAGATGGCATAACCCTTGTTCTTTTAGAGGTGTGGGTTACATGGAGTAGGTGTGCTTTGGCATATATTCATATACTTGCAGTTCTCATGAAAATGTAAGGACTTCCTTCTGAAGCAGCTTACAGATATCCAAGAACACTCGGCTGTCTGAGGCCCATATTATAAAATAGGAGGACAGAAATGAAAGGTAAATGGGATGAATTCACTAAGATTAGTTATTTAAACTGTTCATTGATTATTTTCTCAGCAAAATGTTTGTTTCACAACATTTTTTTTTAAGTATCATTTATAGTTAGGTCCACAAATATTCGGACAGAGAAAACTTTTTTCTAATTTTGGTTCTGTACATTACCACAAATAATTTTAAATGAAACAACTCAGATGCAGTTGAACTGCAGACTTTCAGCTTCAATTCAGTAGATTGAACAACAAGTTTGCATAAAAATGTGAGGAACTAAAGCCTTTTTTAATACAATCTAAAGTAATTGGACAAATTAAAAAGCTGAAAATAAAATGTTCATCTCTAATACTTAGTTGAAAACCCTTTGCTGGCAATGACAGCCTGTAGTCTTGAACTCATGGACATCACCAGATGCTGGGTTTCCTCCTTTTTATTGCTCTGCCAGGCCTTTACTGCAGCGGCTTTCAGTTGCTGTTTGTTTGTGGGCCTTTCTGTCCGAAGTTTAGTCTTCAACAAGTGAAATGCATGCTCAATTGGGTTCAGATCAGGAGACTGACTTGGCCATTCAGGAATATTCCACTTCTTTGCTTTAATAAACTCCTGGGTTGCTTTGGCTGTATGTTTTGGGTCATTGTCCATCTGTATTATGAAACGCCTCCCAATCAATTTGACTGCATTTAGCTGGATTTGAGCAGACAGTATATCTCTGAACTCCTCAGAAGTTATTTGGCTGCTTCTGTCCTGTCACATCATCAATAATCACTAGTGTCCCAGTGCCACTGGCAGCCATGCATACCCCAGCCATCACACTGCCTCCACCATGTATTACAGATAATGTGGTATGCTTTGGATCATGAGCTGTTCCACGCCTTCTCCATACTTTTTTCTTCGCATCATTCTGGTAAAGATTGATCTTGGTTTCATCTGTCCAAAGAATGTTATGTTATGGTAGACTTGGTTATAGATACGCCTACTTCCTGGAGAGTGTTGTTCACTTGGTTGGCTGTTGTGAAGGGGTTTCTCTTCAGCATGGAAATTATTCTGCGATCATCCACCACTGTTGTCTTCCATGGACGTCCAGGTCTTGGCGTTGCTGAGTTCACCAGTGCTTTGTTTCTTTCTCATGATGTACCAAACTACTTTGACCGCATGTTGTCTGTTCACAGCAAAATCTTCCACATACAAGCACCCCCCCCCCCCCCTTAAATCAACTCCAGGCCTTTTATCTGCTTAATTGATAATGACATAACAAAGGAAATGCCCACACCAGCCCATGAAATGGCCTTTGAGTCAATTGTCCAATTACTTTTGAGCCCCTGAAATGAAGTGATTGTGTAACAAAAAGGCTTTAGTTTCTCACATTTTTATGCAATTCCTTTGTTCAACCCACTGAACTAAAGCTAAAAGTCTGCAGTTCAATTGCATTGAACTGTTGTTTCATTTAAAATTAATTGTGGTAATGTACAGAACCAAAATTAGAAAAAAAGGTGTCTCTGTCCAAATATTTATGGACCTAACTGTATATATGTATTAATAAGGGAGAAATATACAAAGTTAAACACCCATTGCATTGATTTATCAGACAGTTCAGGGTGGAGTTTTTTTTCCAGACAAAACAAGCCTTAAAGTAGACATCATCTGCTGTTCTGTCTTTGTATCTATGTTGTGCAGATCTTTAAAAAAATAATTTAAAACCGTTGAAAACCTGTATATAATTACATTAAACTAAACAATTACAATTATTTTTATTCATGGTACCGATACTGGTATGGCACTGATACATTCTCTTCTAGAGATAAGTTTCTACATATGTTTTACTTTTAAGAGGTTTTGTGTTCACAGTGTGTAGTTTGCTGAAAATTCTCTTTCTTACATGAAATTGCAGTTGACAGGCAATAAGAGAAGAGTCCATGCAAATTTCATATCTCTGCTGCAGTCTTATTTTTGTATTATATACACCCTTATTTAGTTGTCTCTTTTGATTAGTGTATTCTGTCCCACAACTTTATCTCAACACCTTTGCTATAAAGTATGCTTTGCTTACTTTACACTAATAAAAAATGAAGAGAAGATTGGGATGTTGTTTGGCACAGGCCTAGAGTCACGCAATATTTACATGCTGTGTAGTGTTTGTTGCTACAGGCAGTGTATTATTTAGGGACAGGTGAGAGAATGTAACTTTTTCCACACAATAATGCATTTTAAGGATCAAATAATTTGTCATCCTCTAAAGCAACTTTAAAAATGCTGCTGTTTTATTCATTATCACCCCCTTATGTGTTTTGTTTTTTTACAGCTTTGTTTTAGCTGCACGGTAGCATCAAGTTATTTATTCTGTGAGCTATTTTTAAAAGAATTAGACACAAAAACATGAAGGTGCTCCCCATGGCAGAATATAAAATTTCATGTGTTTTTTTTCCAGCACCGTAATTAGTAAATAATTACGTCTTCATTGTCCTGATATACAGCAGTTGTTGTTTGGCTTTAGGTTTTGTATTTGTAAACTGGTCCTACTGTTTTTTTTAAGTCTGTTTTTTATTAGGCATGGAGAAATCCCTTAGGGGCCTCTTTATAAAATCTCCTGCTGCACCTAATTGTGTTTCTTGTAAAAATGTTTCCTTGAAGGGATGACAACACCTTTCTCATAGATTCAGAGCAGGTTTGTAACCCTCATGTAGTCTTTGCCTGGTTACACTACAGTGACATTAGAAGATTTTGCAGGGGGGTGTGATTGTACAGTGGGTATCAAAATAGTGCTTTCAACAGAACTGAGGCTTTGCATGTCAAGGGTACTAATAAATAGATACATTAACATGAAGGTTGGACAACACTTTTTTTTAGTGTAGTGGATTCACATGCACCCCATTTCATTGGAGCTGCTTTTTTAAAGATTTTGGAAAACACAGCTAGTTTCCCTCCTTAACAAACATTTGTACCACTTCAGACTTCTGACATATTATTCTCCATAGGAGGGTTCCTCCAGAGGTTGCTGGGGGTTCTTTGAGCAGTGAGAAATTTGTGCCTCTCAGGTCAGATTAGGTGACAGCAATAACCTTTTTGGCAATCTATAAGAATGACATTCTTCCCACTGGCCAGCAATGTAAGAGGCATTCTTTCTTCTGACCACCATGCTAATGTACTGTGAGCTGTGGATAGTAATTATGGAAGGGGTTTCCTAAAGACCTTAAAGTTATTTTAAGGGTTCCACCATGTAAAAAGGGCAGAGAAAAGCTGCTCTATAGAGATTTTCCAGAGATCAGATGAAACAAATATTACCCACCACAAATATATTTACTTTACAATAGCTAGTGTTTGTTATTTATTTTTCTGCCAAGATAATGTATTAGGTTGTTGGCATGCTTTTTTTGTATATGTGTGTGTGATTTTTTTTTTTTTTTTTTAATATACTCTCAGTCCCTTGTGGAAGTTTGTGTACAGTGGATTTGGTCATTTATTTTTCAGCATACTAGATGGTGGTAAAACAGATACAAATGGGATCATTTAGAGTCTCGTAGACAGATTTTTTATGACTTGGATTTATCAGACTATAAATGGACAGTATGTGAAGTGCATTTTAACAGGGAAACTGTCCTGTGTTATACATTCTGTATTCTAGGAGCAAGATTTATAAGATAACATGACATCAGCATGCAAACCACATCTAAGCCTGTACTCTGCCTGGAATTATAAACATTACACGCAAAGCACTATGTATATATATTCTTATAAGACTGGAAAATGGGAACCATAGTACATTTATGGCTATTTATTAAACATATTTGTTGTTAATACTTACCAGGTAATAAAATGTAAAACCTGATTTGTCTCTAAGTAAAAACCCCTGTACTTATATTTGTCTCTCAGCAAAGGCCCCTCTACTTTATTCCTGTACTTATATTGCTGAGGGTACATAGACATTTATGCTTGTTTGCATGCCCAGCAACCACCCCAACTCCACTATTTGTGATAGTCCAGTAAATTAGTATTTTCCCGCTAAGATATACCAAGCATGTATGTAGAGATTAATAGGTTGCAAATTTTATCATCAAGGCAAATCAAGAAAAACAATTGACATTTCTGTTTTTGTTAAAAGTGTGTGACTTGATTCACCTTTAAATCTCCATCTTTCACATGCTTCATTGGTGGAATTTATCTGTGGTAGGTCTCTGCTCCCTCTTGTAAGGCAAAATCAAGTTTTTCACTCTCCTTGCATGGGTGATCACCCCCTATTTGTTCTAAAGTATGGACAGCACCTCAGGGGATTATGTTTTCATTTAAAGATAAGCTAATTATTTGGCTTTTTATTGGGTATAATCTTTGTATTGAGCTCTGGATTCTGGTGAGGATTACTCCTTTGTGGAGACATTTAGGGACATAAGAAATCGGCTTTTTTTTTTCAACAAGTCCTAGTAAATTGGCAGTGATGATCTTTACAGATTACATACACTTTGGTGGAGGACTTTTCAGTATTCTAGGCAATAAAATATAATAACAGAATTAAATTTCCCTGATCTCACAGACTGGTAATTACACATTCATTTGCCCAAGGAAAGGTCTGTCGTTTAGTTATGGCTCTTCTGTAAAAAATGAATTGCCAAGTCCTTGCAGTACATTTTTAAATATGTTTTAAATCTACTTGTGAATGCAGAAGATTACAATTTTTCTTGTTTCTCCTTGCCAGTGGATGACTGGTTAAAGAGGTCTAGGTATGTAGCATACTGAGGGGTTGATAGTACCATATTTTGTAGCTGTCTAGTATCTCTTATGGAAAAGAAATTTGTAAAAAGGCAGGATTGGCGTGAAACCCTGTAAAAAAAGGTGTGCATTATTAAATTCACTTTTTGAGATACCACCAGTAGTGGAATGTAGTTTAGGTGATAACGAAAACCTCTCACTTAAAACATCTATACTTGCACTGAATACTATAAAGTGACCTTTTTACTTTAGAATACCTAAGAGGTGCCAAGATGTTTAGTTAGTTCTCTTCTGGAGAGCACCAAGGTAGTTCCCTTAATCTAGGGTACATTTCTTTAAAAGCATACACTGACCTCCTTGTCTGAAGTTGGCTTTTTACCCTATACCCTCTGTTACCTTGTGCCTAAACATTGTCCCTGTTCTATATTATGGTAGCAGACTATTTCCATGGTATAGTTTTTACATATATATATTACAGCACTCTTTTTATGGCCTCCAAGGCTTTCTTTGTTTGTGTATTGACTACAGACAGGGACTTTAGATAACTGACTTGGCCAGATGCCTTTTCATGGCAAACAGATCTGGTTAATGGAGACTTTTTTTCACTGGATTGTAGTACATTTTAGATTGTGTATAGCTTTTGTCTGGTTCCTCCTTGATATTCATTTGAAGTATGCTAAGGAGCTCCTGAGCAGATCATTGATTATATAAAATTCATGATGTCATATATAGGTGAGCATTTAATTTAGGTAAAATGAATATATGAATAGATCTCTTAATAATCACAAGCTGCCTAACATCAAAAACATTTTGGATTGAAGTTGATATTTACCCATTATTATTAATATACATATGATTGTGATTGTTTTATGTAACTATGTGATAGGGGAATTTACGGATTTCAATGTTTATATTATTTTGGTAGCTGGATGATTCTCATGAAGTTATTATTTTTCATAGCAAAATATGCTGTTGTACTGTAGCACTGGTATATTATAAAGAAACGCTTCTAATTGTTTTTTTTGCTTCCACAGTTTGAGCGTCATGACCCAGTGGATGGTCGCATCACTGAGCGCCAGTTTGGCAGTATGCTTCTAGCATACAGTGGAGTGCAATCCAAAAAACTTACTCAAATGTTGAAACAACTGAAAAAACGCTTTAAGGATGGAGAGGTGAGTGCTTATTTAAAAGAATATACACAGCAGTTGTGGAAAATAGAATATTGATATTGTAAAGTAATCAAAGCAAAAGGTAATATGTATCCATACCCAAAACCTTTTTTTATGAGTTTTGGATAAAATCAAAACAGGTTATATAAGGTAAAAACTTCTGTCAGGTTTTACTGCTACGGGGGTTCCATTGGCAAGGTTTTGCCCTTTCTGTTTTTGCAGCAATCTTTTGCCAGATCAAAAGTTAGGGAAAATAATACCTGATAGAGGTTCTAGTATTTACCTAATTGAGAAATTTTACTTCTGTCTCTGTTGCTGTTTAACCTAACAGAAGATTCAATGCTTCCCCACTCTGTTCATAAACTAAAAAACAAACTTTGGGGTATGGACCGTGGTAATGGATAGGTTCGCTCCTTAGGCTGCATACACATGTGCAATAATTTTTGTTGGAAAGGATCTTTCACAAAATTTTCACAATTTATATAGGCACAATAAAACAAAGTAAACTGTTAGTAACTGGTTTACTATCTCTGGATGGGCTTATCCAACAAAGTGAATTTATTTTGCTTTGAAATAAGTAAATCCTAATTACCAGAAAGTAGAAAATTCAAGTCTATGGTGTGCAGATTTGTATTTTTAGTTGTAAAATGCAGTGTAAATCTTTACTTCTTATTTCTCTGAAATAACACACACACATATACTTCTAGAATTGTTTTCCTAATATGAATGAAAAAAGACAAGTCTTAAACATATTCACATATTCTTGTAAAACCTAGCACTTGAATAAATTTACTTGAACAGTATTATTAGAGACAAACATAGAACATTCATAAAGCTTGGGGTCAGACAAGATAGCAACTCCTGTACTATATATGGCTGCTTTCATGTAAGCTTGTGCTTGTTGTCCTCTAGAACTGTTGGGAGTCTTTAGGCTTTTTTTTTTTTTTTTACGAGACAAATAGAGTTTTAGAATTCCATTAAAAGTACCCTATTAGCCTTTCTATTCAGTCTGTGGCAGTTCATCCCAAGCCAGTAGCCGTGTAGTGCAGCATACCAATCACTCCTTATCTCTGCATAAACCTCTGATTTCCAGCAAAACCCTTTAGTGTACACATTCAGTGTTTGAACCATCAGTAAATGTAAAAAAAATAAAAATAAATTTAAGTAAATGGCAAAGGGCATTTTAATTACATAAAACAAGGCCTTTTTCAATCAACCAAAACTTGAATGCCTCAATATAATTTGTGTTTGTACTGACAACAATGAATGCTTTGCTTTGAAAAGCTTTATATTTTTTTTGCATACATTTAATGCCATTTTATTAGGCATTTAAATAGTTTCTATGTTAAATCAATGGTTTTATGGTCGAGTAGTTTTTCCAAGCACTGCAGAAAAAGGGAATATGCTTAGGAATGTCAGCAGGATGAAAAATCTGTGTTTATAAAGTATGGTTCTTCAATAAACAATGCAAAAATCCCATTTTTAGCTAAAAACCTAAATGATGGCTAAATTGTTTTTGGTTCTTAGAATTGTTAAAATTGTGTTTTATTGAAGTCCTTTCAATTCATTTTCATCTTGGTTACATGTTTTTTTTTTTTTTGATGTGTTATCCTGTTGGGCAAATTCTGTAAATTTCTTGTATATCTGAGAGCATATCTGGTCCCAAAAACCCTTAAGCTTTGGACAGCTTCAAAATATATAAATCAAACTGCCTAATACTTCCCCACATCTCAATCACATAGCAGAAGAGGTAACATAATGCAATACCAGTGGTGTCCTGTACCAGCGAGAAACCGTATTTCCCCAAAAATAAGACAGGGTCTTATATTTATTTTACCTTTACCTATTTTTTATTTTCAGGTGATGTCTTATTTTTTTAATATTATTCACAACTATTAATCAAGTGTCTGAATATATATTTGAATATTTAACATTTAATATGTCAAAACATCATGTGGCCAATGGAAGTATTAGAGTACTACAGGTACAACAGCCTATTACAAAACCTGTAACCAATATTACAATGCTATAGAAAGATACCTGTGACCTTAGAAATATACCTGTGACCTGTCAAAATCATGATTTTTTTCTGTTATATACAAGAAGTCATGAATAAGAATGATCAAAAATGATTAATGAAAAAAAACACAGCTTCATAAGCAAACAAGTGCAACATAATAGGAAAATGTGCTGACAGTTGACATATGACTCATAGAGTAACATGCAGACACAAAAACAAAACTTCCAAAGCATTGTTGACCACAAACAGTAACCTATATAAATCTAGTAAAAGCATCAAAAAAAAAATATCAATCCATAAATATGCATTGCTGCGAATGAATGAATTACTAGCAAGGACCCTTTGAAAAGAGAATCCACCAACCTCTTATTATTGTAGTGTCACACCAGAGTACCATAGATTATTAAACCCTGTGATTTCTTCACCCCTTGCTCCAGTGCTTTGAAAATCTCCTGCTCTCTGCTCTCTCCTTCTTGGTTATCCCTCTGTGTACCAAATGACAGCACCCTCCGAAGAGGCCAATAGGGATTACTTTCGGGGGGGGGGGTGCTTATATTTCACCCTTGCAATACCGAGGGTATTGCTCGGCCCTACAAACCTGGCAGGGGAAAAAAAGATTGCCAGTAATGGAAAAAAGAGGGTTTGGAGAATGTTCCAACAGGGAAATATCAGATGGCAATTGTGCCAAGTGGGTCCAGTGATGCAATGCTGGAAAAGAGTGCCAGTTGGTAAGCTTAGGATCCAGGGTAGCACTGCTAGGGGGATGGAAGGATAATACGTTTTCCAATGCAATCCAACAGTTACAGCCTATTGACTAGCTCCACCAGTCTCTTAAGTTATCTGTCTTGAAATTCATTTGAGACCTATCTTGTTAATTGTATCCATGTCTCCCATTTAGGCAGTCTTTATTGCATCAGGGAATGTATATTCTCCTTAGTAGGTAGCACTTGTAAATAGGATTTTAGCTTAGAATCACAGGGATTTTATAGACACATCCTTGCCGAAGCTTTATCCACCCTAATCCCTCGGGTAGAAAGGGGCCACTCCATTTCTGAGCCTTGTTGTGATTACTAACCTTTACAATAGTGATAGCTTGCCAAAGACTCTCTGGTTACAAGGTGTGAAGCCCAGAGGTACTCTCTGATCCAGTGAGTTGAACATGTGAAGGAGCAATATTGCCTGTGGGTCCTGCATATTGCTAGTGCTGCTGCACAGGCTTTCTGTGTTGCCATCTCAGACAGCTGGCTTCAGCAAGGAGAGCCATGCCACCGAGGAAGCCACAGACTGATCGTGCAGTCACAGTTAGACACATCTTCAGGGTCTGAATGATAGTACCATCTATGAGGATGACAGAAGTTTTTCATGGGTAAATTAATGCTTGTATATCTGCAAATCAAGGGAAAAGTGGTGAGCTGTATATACAAGATTACTCTAACTGCTTATCTAAGGTGCAAACTTGTTTTCTAACCTTTGCTCACTAAATACGTTTTTATGTTTATTTGGTATTGTCAGGGCAGTTGTAAGTATACTTTTAATTATGTCTTTATTATAGGACAGTGTGTCCTTAATGCTGTAAATGACCTAATCACAAATTTAGCTTAACGTTACCTTTACAATATGACATTAATTGTGTACTTCTCTGAAAAGGTTAGTCGTAAAATGTGAGTCTCATTTGTCTTGATCTAGTACAGGAAATAGGTAAATTAAATGCATTCAAGAAACCAGACATGCTTTACTGTACTCTGATAAAAAGCCTTACTTCTAATCAGATTTGGAATTACAATGCGTAAAAGTTTGGGAAAGAAAATCTGTGAACTAAACATGGAAGCGATACATTAAATAAACTCTGAAAGCATTTTATTTTTTATTGCTAATTTGTGTGTTTGGCTTCATTATGTGTACATGAACCCAAAGTAGTATTCTCCAAGTGGCCATTGGAGAAATATGAATGGGTTGTATGTCCTGATAGTCTTGTATCTATCTCATGGGGAGTCTGGTGATCACATATCACCTTTGTAGTTCTTATTCCAGTTTTTTTTGTGTGTCAGTACTTGTATTGAATTTTGTAATCTGAACCCTTAGGGAAAAAGGGCTAGTGGGTGAATCAACAACTTTTTTTAACAACTGAAATAACTGGGTGGGCTTCTATTTCTTCTGCACTAGATCCACAACCCTGTCTTCTGAATTTTATATTGGAATAAATAGGGCACAATTGCTATACAGATACAGCTATATTACATTTGTGGTCAAGGGTCCTCCTTAAGACAAGAGTCAGTAGTAGTCATTGTGGACCCTTAATCAGTAGTCATGAAACCTCTTTTGCCAAATGTTTGTGTGGAGTTTTTCTTTTCACATGTATCCGTACACTACCTTATATATGTGATCTATTTCCCATAGCTGTAACGTAGTGTCTCTGTAGCATTTGTCTATAGCTATTCACAAAGTTATTTTGTACCACATAAATGGTTTTATGTTTACCATGCATTTTTATATTTTTTATTTTGTTTAGGCCTTTATATTATAGCACCAATTTTGCATACAAATTAATTTTGTTTGGGTGTATTTCATAATCAAGTTAACCCTTTTGATGGATCCCAGTAGCAGGGAGCCATTTACATGACCAAGAAATCACATTTGCCACACATTTAGATCATTGTTGCAAAATCACCACCTTCTTCCCATAATCATCCCTAGGGCTCATGAAGTATTATAATTCCTCTTTGTTAACCTAAATTTCATTTGCTGTTTTATCTTTCTTATTTACTATTGTGTTACTATTTCTGTTTTCCAGGGCCTGACATTTGAAGAAGTCGAAAATTTCTTTACTTTTCTCAAGAACATTAATGATGTTGACACAGCTCTAAGTTTTTATCATATGGCAGGAGCCTCCCTTGATAAAGGTACTTTAGTCTGTGCTTCTGACTCTACTCTATGCTGCATGTAGTTAACTAAGTGCAAAAGACACATTTTACCTGTTTTCCAGCTTCTTCTATGGAAATATACTTGCAGGTTTTAGTATTTTAAGCTCAATGTCTTAACCACTGTTTTTTTAGCAGTCTGTGATTCTGTTGGGCCATGAGGATATTTTGACTCAGTGAGAGAGACTCAGTCAGAGAATTCCCTTGATTTGGTGGCAGATTTATACTTATTCTCTGTCACTGAGAGAGCCTACTCCTTTTCACAATATATCTAAAAAGGTAAAACAAATAAATGTCTGAGCTGTAGTTACTGCTTTAAACAGTAAAAACCTTGGATTGGCACCTTGGCAGTTTTGGATTTCAGGTGCATAAAATATTACTCATTATTTTTCCAGTGAAAACTTTTCAACCTGTTCTGACATAATTATATAGATGCACTCTTACTTGTACTGATACCTATGCTATGATGGCAGTTTTGGATTGTTTCCAGTGAAATAAACACTTGGAAATTGTAGACATCTCTGGCTATGTGCTGTGCACATATTTTCCACAGTTTGAGTCCCTTCCTAATCACAGCAACTTTTTTTTCTTTTTAAGAGTTAATGTAAAGGCCATATTTAGTAGGGAGGAAAAAATTGTGAGTTTTTTAATGGTTTATTAATAGTATTAACGGTGTCTGAACACTTTAACTCAAACTACTATATTGGTAATAAATAAATTAAAGATAGATCGTAAAAATAAAATATCTGGTACTCTAGCTCTTGTGCTTGAATTGCTTTACTGGCTTGTTTAAAAACAAAATTCAAGTTCATCACAGACCATTCATTTGTGAATTTTGGTAATTTCCATGAAAAGAGGCAACCATTGTAAGCTTTAATAGTAATTAAAATTGATCTAATCTGTTGTCTAGTGTTCATACAGCCAGCAGAATGAACCACCACATATTGTTCTGGCCAGATGTTGCATAAAATTTTTCAGAAAGTGAACTAATCTTCCAGGGTTATGTAGCAAGAACAGCAAAATATTTCTTCCTAACATTTTTTATGCAAATTTATATTGTAACTGTATATTAATGCAGGGGGGACAACCAAAGTCTGCTTTTTATTAATTTATTTGAGACTTAAAAGATGTGTAGATGATAAATATGTACTTATTTCGAAGCCATTTTGTCACCCATGCAAATCTGCACTGTGCTGCCAACCTCTGCTGTTAATGTTACAAAATATTCAGTGCTTGATATTTTGTTAAATATTGAAATGCTATGAAATACAAAATTTAGAAATATGTAAATCAGCCACAAGACTATTAATATGTATCTACATTGCATGTTGCATTAAAGTTTTCCTTGCAGTAAGCACTAGCCATCACTGACTGGGATGACCTGATCCAACAGTGAGCTCAATCAATGCATCAATTAAATTAAATTAATCATATATAAATACTGCTAGCCTAACCTTAAGATAAATTTATGGCACATCGGACTAAGGCTATGTACACATGTGCAATAATTGTGGTTAGAAAACAAACGATTAACGACCGATCAACAATTATTAACGTTTATTTTTAACTATCCTATTGTGCACAATTCTGTACATGCTGAAATGATACGATCATTCAAATATAATCCACCAATAACACAGGTCAACAAAAAATTAGTTTTGATAATCATTAGAAACCACAGCAAGCTTTTCTAAATCATTTTTTGAGCAGATTTCAGATCGGTTGTCAATTTTTCCCTAACACGTACAGTTCCTGAGTTATAAGTACTAATATAGTTATGTGCATGTATTGTGCACTAGTACATTTACGTGCATGTATTTTGTACTAAAAGGTAAGCACCATTGAAGTGAATGTTAATACATCTTCAGTGTGAAGTAAAGCAAGGCACACTGTGGAATAGATATACTGAATAGTGTCAGTCAGGTATTGTTTCTTCAGAAATGCTTAGATTATGATTTTCTTGTTTACTTTTTGACTGGATTTTAGCGGTACAGCATCTAGCAGTAGTCAGTCATCATACTTTCATTCCAGAAACTTTGGTAGAAGTGCTCCATTAACTGAATGTCCTGGTGAAAACGTTCTCCTTATTCGTCACTCACCATACTAAGATTTTTTGGGAAGAATTCTAGATGTGAGTGCAAGAAATGTATTTTTAATGACATGCGACAACCCAGTTTCTGGTATGAATCAAGCAGATTCTGAACTCCTTCCTTGTATGCAAGAAACTTATGGTTTCACACAGCCACTTGAATGCATCCCAAGCTTCTAGCTCAGCTGCTGAGAGAGATTGTTTGAAAACATCATCCTGCAAAACAGACTTAATCTGTGGCCCTATAAATATCCCTTACTTCATTTTTGCAGTGCTTTTGTTTGGAAACTGCTCAACAAGGTACTGAAAACCCATGGAGTTTGATTTACCCATGGCCTTTACAAGGTTCTTCATCAAGCCTAACTTGATATGGGGAGGTGGCAGAAATATTTTATGTGGATCAACCAGAGCCAGAAACTTGACGCTGCTTGTTCTGGGCTTATAGGTATCTCTTGGTAGCCAATCACGCTTGACATAATGGTCTCCCATAGATTGGCTGTCCCACAGGCAAAGAAAACAGCAAAATTTTGTGAATCCTCCTTGCATTCCCATCAGCAAGCCAATGACCTTTAGATCCCCACAGATGTTCCAATGGTGTGTTTTATACTGGATTGCTTCAAGTAGTAACTTCATGTTGTCAAAGGACTCCTTTAGGTTAACGGAATGGGCAATCGGTAAACTTGGTTAGTAATTACCATTATGCAGTAGGACTGCTTTCAAGCTTCTTTTAGAGAAATCAATGAAGATACGCCATTCAGATGGAACATGCTGTTAAGACAAACTGGTAAAGAGTGCATTTATATCATGACAGTAGCACAGTGAGCAATCACTAGTGAAGAACGTTGTAAAGTTATGTTTTCTGTACTGCGTTTTTTAAGCAAGTGCTTCTGTTTAAGCATTGAAGCCAGAAGTTCTGCTTTGTCCTTGGAGAGATTTAGATTACGACCGAGATCATTCAGCTCTGCTTGTGTAAAGGTCTCTGGTTCTGAATCTTCATCAGCCAAGTAGTCAGGATCAGATGATTCAGGGTTGTAACTGGCTGCAACTCCAGCGCATTCCTCATCACCTTCTACAGAAGCAAGTCTATCATGTGGCGGTACCGGAACTGGCAATGAATCATCATAGGTAACAGGCCTAATTGCAGAATCAAGGCTGGGATATACAATTTTGTGCTTAGTTTTACCTGAAAATCCACTTTTGTTGACACAGCAAAAATAGCAGTCAATTAGATGGTCTCACGGTTCTCTCCACACCATCGGGATTGCAAATGGCATTGCTGCTTTACGCCGATTTACCCAGTCATGCAGTCCGTTGAAACAACTGGTACAGATGACATGTGGAGCCCAAGATTTATCCTGGTCACCAAGTGGACAGCCAAAATATAATTAGTATATCTTTTTAAGTTCTGTGGTAATTTGGCCATGTTGTGAATAAACCTCACATGTAACAGAAACTGTCTGGATCATTAAGGCAATTTCCAGGCATGATGACAAATGAAATCAATCGCAGTTAGTGCGGTCTCTAACCTTAAAAAAAGAAAACTGTTGTTAAATTTTGTAACTTGTTAAGGCTATTTATAACGTCTTTCACACAATTTATTATAATTTTATTTTTATTCAGTGAACAGACAAATATACAATCTTTGAACATTGAGCCGTACACTTATCCAAAACATTCAGCATTTTCCGCATAACAGGCATATTGTTAACAGGCTAAGTTTAGAATGACTGAACACTGACAATTTCCATATTATAAACAAAACAGAAAAAAAGAGGGAAATAGGTGGGGGGGAGGAGAAGAGGGAGAGTGGTATGGCATTGCCGGCCAGACTGAATACTGGCTAAATATAGTATGATAGGGAACATAGAGCTACAAATTCAATAATAGCTTTGTCACTAAGATAAATCCGTCAGCATTATCAGCCTCACTTTGGACTGAGAGATACGCCTGGGTGGTGGTATATTGTATCCAATAAAACCAGGTTTTACGACATTTATCATATCTCCCATCACGACTGGTAACAAGATCTTCCATCGTCATAATGTCGTTCACCCTTCTAAACCAGTGTGATAGAGTGGGGGGCTAGCTTAGGTCTGTTGCGTATATTCTTCAATCACCGCCGCTACCCCTGACCAGAAAGGGATTAACGTTGTGCATTCCCAGAATATATGGAGTAAACTACCAGCTGCAGCTTCACAACGCCAGCATCGATCATCCACTCCCAGATACATTTTTGCCAACACTGTCGGTACTCTGTACCACCGTGTGAGTAATTTATAGTTCAGTTCCTGATAAGAGTTACTAAGAGCAGCTTTATGACCCGTGTACAAAAGGCGTTCCCGTTGTTCTGGGGAGAATGTAGTGTTAAGGTCACATTCCCATTTATTTAAAAATGGCAAAGATGAGGGGGTGAGGTCTGTCAGCAGTAACTGATAAGCACTAGAGAGAGTCCCCCGAACAGGACCCTTGGCTACGCACACTACCTCCACCTGTGACAGAGAACACACAAAATTGGATGGTAGTGGGAGAGAGCAGAGAAAATGATGCAGTTGTATACTGCGCCAGACACCCAACTCTGGACGTTCATGGGCAATTGTCAAATCAGAGATGTGTGTCCATTCTGTGCCCCTCAAAAAATGGGATGCCCGGGGTCAGTGGGAGATGGGAGATAATGGGGAGGGGTAGGTACTCATTTCAGAGGTTCGGAAATGTTTCTGCACAACACGGAGAGTTGTTCCTATTAGAGGAGAAAAGGAGATCTTGAGAAAAGGAGATAGTGTGCCTGGTGGGGACCACATAGCCCCTGCTAATGGGGTATCAGCAATGACTCATTCAAGCGCCACCCAAGGTTTGTGACCACCGTTCCTGCACCAGTCTATTAATCGCCCCACATGTACTGCTTGATGGTACAGCAGTGGGTGAGGAATGGCAATAACTCCACCTACTTTAGGTAACCGCAAAATTTGTCACACGATACGGGGGTTGTCACCCCCCAGACAAAGCGGAAAAACTCCTGCCTAAATTTTTATTGCACTTGCTGTGGGATATGGACCGGGAGGGTTTGGAGCAAATATATTAAATGCAGCATAAAGTTCATTTTCAAAATGTTACATCTACCGCATTTAATAGGGGCAAAAAATTCAAGTTAACCATCGAGGACAATTCCCTAGGGATCTTAGTACCCAAATATGTTATGGCAGATTTTGCCCATTTAAAAGGAAAATAGGGTGTCAGGGATTCCACTATCCTATCGGATAATGTGATGGACAGTGCCTCCGATTTCTATAGATTGATTTTATACTTGGACAACACTGAGTACCTATTAATCTCGTTTAGTAGATTGGGTAAAGAGAGCCTAGGAGATGAGACAATAAAAAGTAGATCATCTGCATAAGCCGCCACTTTATGTACCTGATTGTGCACTTCAATCCCATGGATACTTGAGTTTGCCCTGACCTGCCTCAAAAAAGGTTCCAAGACCAGTATAAAAAAAAAAGGGGAGATAAGGGGCACCCCTGTCATGTGCCATTACTAATGGGGAAGGGTCTGGACAACAAACCATTCACTTTAACCTGCGCCGTTGGGTGGGAGTATATAGACCCAATCCAGGTCACCAAGGCAGTGTGTAGACCTATATGCACCAAAGTGCATTTATCAAAATTCCCAGTCGACACGGTCAAATTCTTTTTCAGCATCTGTCGCCAACAGCAGCTCTTGAATCCTATGTTAATGAATATAATTGATCAAATTCAGCCTTCTAACCGTATTGTCTCTAGCCTCTCGTCCTAGTAGGAAATCTCTCTGGTCTGAGTGTATAATAGTTTGGATAAACGGCGTCAGGCGTTTTGACAAAATACTGCTGAATAGCTTAATATCACAGTTCAAAAGGGAAATTGGCCTATAACTAGCACATGAGTTGGGGTCCTTATCAGGCTTAAGAATTAAGGAAATGTGAGCTGTCAATGTATCCCTGGATACCGTCAACCCCTCCGTCAGGGCATTAAACGCCGTTAAGTAGTGTGGGGAGAGTACAGAAAGAAATTTTTTTATAGTATGGTGAGGTTAGGCCGTCAGGGCCAGGTGCCTTCCCAGTGGCCGCTCTAGTAATCGCCGAGGCGAGTTCCTCCACCTTGACCAGGGTCCCCAGGGACTCCACCGCCTCAGAAGGGAAGGCCGGGAGTCCCGAGGAGTCCGGATAGGCTCTGATCAAATCCGCCCTTGTGGGATCTGCCTCAGGAGTAGCATCTTTGTCCAAATTATACAACTTGTCAAAGAAGGACCTGAAGGTCTCTGCAATGTCTGAGGAGGCGTGGACCCTCTTTCACACAATTTATAATTAGCTGCATCACAAAAACTAGACGTGCTAGAAAAAAACTCAACACAGACTTGAAATCTGCATCAAAATACTACAAAGCCTACATAAAATTATATCTGATGAAAATGACATGTTGACCTGTGTACTGTACACACACTAGATACGATTGTTTAAACGATGCAGGAAGTGACATGTACTGGAAAAAGTATATCACAGAATAATCCACGATCACTGAAGGACCGTACACACAATAGATAGCGAACGATCGTCGCCCAATCAGATCCGCCGGGACAATCATACATTTCCAGCAACATTCCTCATTCATCTGCATTGTTGTGCACTTTTTTTGTTAACGATTATCAGGCGATCATTCGTTAGTCATTCGTTTCCAAGGATGTTTATTGCATGTGTGTATGTAACCTAAGCCCAGTAATGTCAGCAGCTGCTTTCCAAGGTAGAGACCCAACCATGGATCACAGGAAGGGTAGAAGGGTAAGTGTTAAGACAATGTGACTAAAGATATTAAGAAATCCTTTGGGACTGGGGAAAACCGTCAAATAGCAACAAGGATCTTGCCTTCCTTGTAACTACAATAGTTGAATAAATTGATCTGACAAAGTATGGTCGTGAAAGTGGCAAAAATGAGTTTATGTATATGTGTGTGTGTGTGTGTGTGTGTGTGTGTGTAAATATGTAGATAGATATTGTTTATCCTACATTTAAATGTGTCATTTATGAATACAGATACAGAGAAAACACAGTTTTGTCTTATAACAGATGTTTAGCTGACCCTACTTTATAAATCTCTCTTTGTATTTCGTTAGCAATGTTTCCCCACCTTTTACACGGAGGAAACCCTTGAAATAACTTTCAGGACTTCAGGACTATATTCACACCTCACAGTATATTAGCGTGGTTGGGAATACCTCTTACATTGCTGGCTATTGGGAAGAATGTCACCCTTACAGATAGCCAAAAAAATCATTGGTGCCCCTTAATTGACCTGAGAGGCAAGAACTGCCCAAGGAACCCCTTGCAACTTCTAGAAACCTTGGGGCTCCACATCCCTGGAGAATTACTGGACTAGAGAGTAGTTTATGGCACACATTTTTCTTTTTCTTGCCATTGATTCTGAACTTTATAACAGAACAGAGGTATATGTGCATTAAATTCTAGACTTTGTAGTTATAAAAGGAAGTGTTACATGTTACAATACATTTTTCCATCTGCTTAACATCTTTGAATTTTGTGTCTGGCTCACTCAGATTTTATCTGTACCCATAAATTTTATTAGTATCTTGGCAACCTAAAATGTTCCAAATGGAAGCAAGCCCTGATCAAACTTTCACAGGTCTGTCCTCAGGATCATTACTATGCATTATTTAAATCCGTACAATGTAATGGTTTCTGTGGGATAATAGTTATTCATGGTTGCTTGCATTCTGTATTATACCCACATGAGCATTCATTGTTTATGTAATATTTTATTTATGGCTTTAATAATGACTGGATTTACCAGCTTCTGTAACTCAGTGTGAAATACTCTGCCAGCAGGCTTGGTTTATTCTAATCTGACTGACCACAGACTGGACTGGTGAGGGAATTTGGTAAACTTGTAGTTAGGAAAACTAGCAATAATTTTTATAGGCTTCAAATGTACAATGACGATAGATAATCTCTAAATTACAGTTAGTAGGTCAGTCTTTGATGGTATCCAGAGAGTTTACTTAATTGTAGGTCAATTTCACAGACCGAAATGATGGCCCAAACGGCATTTCATGATGTCTGTATGTATCTTAAAAATCATTAACACAAAAGACCGCTTGGTGTATAGATCGTGTCGCAGGAATATTCAAGAAAGGCAGCTTGTGTAAATGTCATGTAATCTCTCATCAGCTTGTACTTAGAGTCCGAGTTAGGAAGAGGCAGTAAAGATTATTGATCAGCTTTAGTCTTTAGATCATTTTGAAAAATATCAAGGGAATAAATAATAGTCTTTCAGGGCAGCTTTAATCAATCATCATCTGCAGACAACCCTACGGGAATATTATACCACACTCCTGTGGCCTCCTGAAAGCACTGAGTTCAGTACCTAAAATAGGATTAAACTGGAACACCTTTTTACAAAAAGGTAAAGGTTACTATATCCTCAGTTTGCTGTGGGCACTAGTGTTATCCATTCTATCTCACCTGAACACCCACTACTGAAGGGTTATGTGATAGCCTGTGACATCATCTGTTTTTAAGAACTCGGGTATACATTTTGAACAGGGATATTCCTGAAGAAGAAAAATCTGCGAAACCCGTCGAAATATTGGTGAGGAGAAATGTATATAATGTGTTACTTGAAAAGTTTTTAAAAAATGTGTTAAATCATGTTTTTATATGTCTAAAATAAGATGTGATAATTGATTGATTACTTTGAAAAATATTGGGATGTGGCACCAGATGTATTAACCTTTTTCTGTTTGAGTTGAATCCTTTCCTTTTTTGAAATATATTAGCAATGTCATCAACTTTCTAGGTATACATATGTCTGCTTGCAATTTAAGATGCAGTTTCTGTGCCGAGTCCACTTCTGTTTTTCCACCACTCAATACAGTTACTAACAACTTGCCCAAACTGTTCCCAAAAGATTTGAAAGATTCATTTTTTTGGAGGGCAGCAGAAGTCATATTCCTGCCTATAACAAAAATACATGTCTTCTTGCATAATGTATCATGCATGTGAGTTGTAGTTTCAGATCTCCATGGTACAAGGGGGTGGCTACAAATAGGGACATTCTGAGCAGAGCATGAGTTGTACCCACAGATATTAAGGATATGTAGTGCTCTGCAAAGAATATAAGGTATTTATGGGGACATGTAAACCATTGTTTCTCAACCAGGGTTCTGTGGAACCCTGGGTTTCCACCAAGTTTTGCTATGGGTTCCTTGAGGAATAAGCAATTTGTGCTCCTCAGGGAAGTTTAAGTGACACCAATAATCCTTTTGGCTAGATGTAGGGTGGCATTCTTCCCACTGACCACCATGCTTTAATATACTGTGAGCTGTGGTAGACCTGAAGACCTGAAAGTTTTTTCAAGGGTTCTCCCCTAAAAAAGACAATTATTACTTTTTGTTTTGTTCTTTTCTTGTTTTTTGTTTTTTTACTTAAAAATATTCAGGAGTTGAATTTGGGGATTTTAGAAGCTTGTCTTGAAACTTTTTTTTTCCCTCAGAGCATTAAAAAAAAAATAAAAAAATAAAAAAAAGCTTTAATTTAAAGTTCTGATTGTTGTACAAGCAAAGCAAGTTACAGCAGCTGACTATGCTGAGGCTGAAGGATTTCAGCAAATTTCAGTATACCAAGGGTCAGATTTTTTGCAAGAAGAAGCAGATCCGTGTGAAATGAAAAATGTGTTTGTGGTAATAGTGGGAAATAGGAGCCTGTATATAAGGAGATGCTGCATTGCAAGATGTGCAATACTTTGAAAGTAAAAATGTTAACTTTGTGAACTATGCACTACGCAGCTGCATTACTTTGTTGTGCAGTAAGATAATACTTAAAATTTGTCAGCCATTAACCAGCTAGCAAGTTGCATTTAACATATATGATTCTGTTATATCTAAAAAAAGTATGTATAGTTCAAGTATACAAACTTAGCTTTTGTTAGAAGAAAGGTTTAAAGTCCCACTCATTTGTTGCGATCTGTGTCCTGTTAAGAAGATTGTTCCTTGTTTCTTATCCCAAAGACAGCTTCCTGGTGGTAGTCAAATACACAAGTAGATACCTACACTTTAAATGGTTTTATATTTCAAAGAATGTTAAGTTCTGTTCAGTATTCTGCCTCGACACCCTTGCTGCATGGACTGGAATATAACGTCATTGTTCATCTGCCTGTTTATTGGACAGAAGTGATGATTCTGATTTATTGTCCAGTTTGCAGGCTGGAGGTGTAGTGGTGGCACATACATTTTTCAAGCTTAACCATGAAATTGTGCTATCATCCACCTGTCTGTTAAGCATGGTAGAATAGTGTGAACCACAAGCCTGGGAAAATTATATTGGTAGGGTATACAGTCCAAATAAATGATTTTACCTGTTTTTGTAATCCTACACAATCAAAATGCAGAAAGTATATCACATATTCAGTGGCTGACTGAATTGAACTGGAATTGAAACTGTGTTTGCTGCTTAGTTAATGACTGATAGAGAGGAACATAGGTAGGCAGATTTTAAAAAGTTGATTTTTGAGGCCTGTAAAGGTGGGGACAAGAAAGGGAATACCAAAGAGTGGGAGCATCTCTGGAGAGGTCCTGGAGTTGTGCATGGGAACAGGTTATGAGTTGGGAGGATATCAGCATGTCATTGGAGGATTGGAGATGGTTTTTAGGGGTGTATTTTTGTATAGGGTGGAACAGGAGCTGTGAAGGAAAAGGGGAACTAAACCTTCCAAAAAATGTGACCAGGCAAACAGGGACAGGCAATGTCCCATCTGCAGCAAAATAAACCTGCCTGATTATGATGCTATTTGCAGATGTTTAGTGGGATTGGTATTGGTATTTCATTGAGAGTTAAAGGGCAGGTAGAATGGAAAGTAAAAGTCCAGGTTTATTTATAGCCAATGATAGAGAATTGTTATGATGGTACAGGCTAGTCATGAGAAGTCAAGGGAGTTTAGATAACCACATCTATGACAGCAATGGATTTAATAGACAGATTTCATGTTTCCTTAATGTTTAGTTAGGATTGGTTAAGGCCGTAAAAAAGAAGAGGAAACCCACCCCATTCCATTACCTGCTGCAAGGTGCAGGCTCCAAACCTGTTTCCCTAATGTGATTTCAAGGGGAAATTACTCAAAATGTTGCCAGTGTGAGGTAGAATAAATAATTCCCAATATATAATAACATCAGCTTTTTCTACCTTGCAGATGTCCTCTGAACAGGCAGATGGATAAGCTTTCCAAAAAGGGTACACTGACAGCAGTATAAATCTGACAGTGTAATACCCTATCTAGGGTGAAAAAAAACATTTTGGCCTGACTGCCACATTAATAAGTCACTGCTTTGGAACATGCAGTGAGGTAGTATTGTCAGCAAAACAAATATCTACAAATACTCCATGGTAGCTTTAGGTTAGTAATTTACTATGTAATAAATCCAGGATTAGAGGGAAAGCTCTGAATCCTGCTTATTTAAAAACAAGTCAACAATAGCAGCATCCATATCTCTGTTCTGACAGGTTCCCTTTCAAATAGAATTTTGTCAAGCTTGCTCCAAGCCGAAAATATTCTATTGTGAGTCTCTGTGCTTTTCTCCTGACTCATAAAGCCTTTCAAAGATCAGTTGTATAGAGTGTGCAACAAGAACTTGTTTTCAAGGTACAAAATACAGAAGATCAGAGAGTAATTCAACAGAGGAGGAGATGAGCCTCTGGGAAAAAATACACAGTTCATTGACACATTGCAGACAAAATACAGACAAACTTGAATAATTAAAAAAAAAATGCAAGCAGAATATATACTAGAACAAGAACTGTCAGGATTGGTAATGATTAGATTGTGAGTTGCTCTGGGGGACAGTGTCAATACCATGTATACTGTAAAGCACTGTTTTTAAAATATTACACAATTGTGTTAATACTTTTAAAACGGAGAGGACAGTTCTGTCTGACAGGATGCCTGTTTGCAGGATATTGATTCTCTCAAAGATGCCACAAGAGATTTTCTGACCATCCAAACCTTACCTCTGTGCCCAGTGCATGCTAAACATTCAACAATAATCTTTAAGGCAAGGTGTGTTAAAGAGCGTGTATCTTAAATAACATTTGCTGATATATGGTTACTGATCTGTAGACTGAAAAAATACACCATTATGATGGTAACCATTATCATATATCACTGTTCATCACTTTAGAGCAAATGCTGATTATAATACCAGAATGAATCTGCACCTTGTACTATTCTGACTGTAAATACAAATTTACTGCTCGCTATGAAATCATACAATGGTATTGCATGTTTGTCAATGTTTTATTTATACTGCATTTTATACACTGCTGTTAGTACAAATAGAAGGTACATTAGGTTGAATTTCAGGCACAATTTGTTTAAAAATATTTTTTTTAATTATGCAGTATGTTTTAATATTGAAAAGTATATCAATAATAAAACATTTTCTTCAATTGAACAATAATTTTAATTCTGAGATGATTAATCAAGCAGTGGTTTTCAAAGAGCTTGACTAAAGGATCACTTTTTACTTAAAATGGAAATTGCTTCCATCTTGGCGCACAGCTTTTTGCAAACTGCAGTACAAATTTCCTTTTTTCCAAGATCCCATGAGTCCAGGATCTGTCTCACTTGGGTGTAAACAGGTCCTGAGAAATGACTCTTCAATTGCTCCCACAGCTTTCAGCCTATTTCTGGCATACATCCAATGAAAGGCTTTTTTCCCCTCCCTTCCCTCTACTGCTTATAAATTATAAAATCCCTGCATCAAGTATAGGTTCTCTGGCACGGATCCTTAGCCATGGCATCTAGAGAGAAGGGGAAACTCTTTTCTCATCTTATGGTAGACCTTTTATTGTATCACGAAAACACTAAAACCAAATGTACTGCAGTATCACAGCTTCAATAATGTGAAAGAAATTGGATCGACAAATTCTTTGTTCAAACATTTATTTACATGTGATCCTCAAACATGTTGTAATGCAGAAAATTGTATTCATTAGTGTTTATTTTATAGTATGAGGTAGTATAAGGTAGGTAAAAGAGGTCAGCTGATAATTATGGAGTTTTTAGGCAAAGGCAGAAAGGAAATTTTTAGTGCACAAAAGTATGGGGCAAAACATCAGGGGTGGTAGTTGAAGCTGATTAGTAGTTTTGGACTCATTTCATATGTCCATAAAATCTTTCCCCAGTAGTGAAGCCAGGGGACTACTACAATACAACACGGTAAAGGATAGAGAGACATGAAGGGAGCAGAATGATGGAATTACTAATGCATATAAAGCAAAGGGCCTCAGACGTAGTTCTGTTGGGTAATATGTTTTTGGAGAACAGGTAGTCATGATGAATGCATTACGTACAGCTGATTTGGGGTAAACAAAGGGTTTGTAAGGAGTTTAATAGGAAGAGAATATGTTGACCGGGTGCTGAAACCATCATGTTAACACAGTCTCTTTTGACTGGCAGGAGCTTCCACCAATTGCTTTAAAACCGTACTAAAGTAAAACTTTCCTCTCTGCTCCTATAGATTTGCCCCACCAATAATATTACTTCTTAAACAGTATCCTGTTTATAAAAAAATAAGCAACAGTTAAACTGATTTGCTTTATTTTTATCTTGCTGACCTAAAGTGTCTTCCGCTGTACGGAGAATCTGCCTAAGATGTGTTGAGAGCAGCAAATAAGCTTTTAATTGAAGAGTAAACGAAATAAGGAAATAGGATACACTCTTTATATGAAACAAAATTTTCATCCTTCAGATCTCTGTATCTGACTGCTTACAGCACTAACTAACTGGGAAACAGGTTTTTTGTTTTTCGTTTTATGCTAAGAATCAGAAATCAATTTTCATATAGCCCTGTCTGAGGTATCATATGTTCATTCATCATGAAGTATTATGCCAATATAAAAATAGAAAGTCACAGAAACTCAATGTAATTAAACATTTCAAAAATAAAAAAATATAAATATGTATTGCATAGAAAAAAAATGAAAAAGTAGTAAAAAAAAAAAATTGTAAAATTAATTTTTTCTTTTTTTAATTTAAGATGAGCAATTGCTCAATTCTGTTTTTTTTAAACTTCAGTCCTAAGATTTTGGCAGCTTATGCCTTGTCCAAAGCTAGCCATAGACAAGATTTTGACCTTAGATCATCAAAAAATAATACCTATATACTGGTAGAGTCTGCCTAAAAATGCATATTAATATCCTGCTGGGTAGGAGTTTTTGACAATCAGAATGAAGTGACAGATATAGCCAACAATAAAATGTCTGTCTGGCTAAATATTTAAGTTTAGGTTTTGGTTAGTGGGGAAAGAGAACCTCCATTAAATATTTATTGATGTATGTGTCTCCACTAAGGAGATTCACCTTATTTGTCCTGTACAGTATTTTATTGTCACCAAAGCATAAAATGATGAGAAGTGCAAAATGATACAGTATATAATAGTGAAATCTTTTAGTGGGGAAGCTTGATTATGATGCTGATCCTCCTCCATGATAGGAAGTATATGGTATATTCTCCCCAATTGAGTACTAACAACAAAACCTAAATGGTTAGGGCTTTAACCCCTCCCTACTTTATTAAAGACTGAACAAAACGTGTATTCATACTCTTTAAAGAGGTAAATCTACAATACATTTTTGAGTTAAGATTTGCTGATCTGAAGACAGGCAATGAATATACTGTAAGTCTAGCAACATGAAAATGCTTGGATTTTATTGTTAAAAAAAGAAAAGTCTTTATATTTCAGACTTTGTCATGGATCTGGGGCACTACTTGTGCAGAAAATTATTGCAGCAGTAACCTTTAGACTCCGAAATTGATTTGGCTAGTTATCATTTTCAGCTGCCTTTTATTTCTCCTTGTTAGTAGAAGAATAACTTTGTGCTGCATGTGAAGCAATGAATGTTGGTTCAAGACAATTCTGGGTTACTGCACCTATTTAATCTTTTAAACATTGTAAAGTAAGCTGCTCTCCCTTGATGTTAGATTTTTAAATTTTGGATTTAGCCGAGTGTAAGTAAAATATGTAAAAAGTGAATCCACCTCACTTTTAGCCGAGGTTGGGTTAAGTAGTTTGATCTCAGTAGTGTCTATCACCTCTATTACAGGATATTAAAATATTAAGATATTAAAAATAATCAATTGTGCTTATTGTGCGATTTACCAGGTACAAAGCATTTCGCAATTGTTTCATCTTTTCCTCTGTAGGAGGAGGTCATGTTTCACATGTCAAATTGAGAGGAATACTTTTAGGGACAAAATTTCTGGTTAACTTTAAAGAGCTGTAAAACACCTTTGGGAAATGTTGGGCATTACACCTATTACACTTTAACTTTTGGCACAAACTTACTTAATTCATGCCTACTTTTTTTAGAAATGTTGTGTTTGTGTGCACTAAAATTTATTTGACTGTTTTGTTACAAGATATATATATATAGATTTGAAAAACATTTTGCAACATAAAGAATATTGCATCTATCATAAGTTTATTTTGTTGATCCCCTGCTTTATGGAAACAATTTTTGGGGGTTTTTTTTGTAAGAAAATATAACATGCATGTGAAAAATTAAGGGAGATGGGTATCTAATGTAGGTACAGGGGTTATATAAGTTTTATTGCTAAAGGTTTGCATTTGTTGTCAAATTGTCCTGATATAGAATCTAAAATAGCATTTTGTGTGGGTGACAGATGGCATTCAAATTTTCCTTTCATTAGCAATCGCCTATCAGTTTGAGCGAGCTAGAACATTTTTGCCATAAAGAACTGGCAACAATTGCAGAATCCAGACGTGGAAGGCCTTACCAAACAAAACTTGCAGCTGTACCGGCAGGCAACTGAAGTGCTACAAAGTATTGAATCTGGGAAGTGAGTACTTAACCAGCCAACAAATGTTTGCTTTTATTGGCTAACTTGGGCACAAAAAATTATTTAGCTTTTTACATGTGTTACATATGGGAATGATGAGAATATTTATTTAGAGAATGTGTCCAGTAATCTAACATGCACAACCATAAGACTCAACTTGATGAATGCTCAGCAATGCTTACTTTTGGTGAATCTAATGGGAAAAATTGAATTAATTACTTTTTGTGACGCACTGTGCATTGTAGCAGGAAGACTCCAATTAAAACTACATTTTCCCTCTGTTAATGGCTATTTTAATTAAACATGGCATATCAAGTTAGTGAGCTGGGATAGATGCGTAGGATTATTTTCTTTTCTAATCAAAGTCTGAAGTTCAAAGCGAGCATAAGAATAGGCAAAAAAGGTGATTTATGTGACTTGAATTTGGCATGTTTGTTGGTGGTAAGATATTCAGATCTTTGGCATTTTCTAGCACAACCAATCCTAGGGTTTACAGAGTGATTCGACAAAGGGAAAATACCCTCCGAGTGGCATTTGTTTCGGAGTGTCCCTCCCATCAGCCAAGATCAGGCACTGTGGTTCCCACAGGCTCACCAAAATTAGACAAGAAGTCTAAAAAAAAAATGTTGGCAGTCTGATGAGTCTTGACCTTTGCTGTGACAATAGCATGATAGATTCAGAATGCAAACAACATGGATCCATCGTGTCTTGTATGAATGGTTTAGGCTGCTGGTGGTGGTAGTGTGGGGATGTTTTTTTGGCACACTTTGAACGCCTCAGTACCTACTGAACATTGTTTAAATGCTTTAGCTTTTCATGGATTTTTATTGAATAAAAAAATGTAAAGGTATACACAACAGGATAAAAAGATAGGGAACAAGGATTCTGAGGAGTTGCATAGGGTGTGGGTGGGCAACCTAGCTATGTTTCCCTGGCCAGAGGGAAAAGTTTGCAACCTGGAATTTGGTAAGGAGTTAATGGGTGTAATATCCATTAAAAAAATAATTTTGAAATACATGTCTTCTTTTATTTGGAGGGGGTCACTGCTCCTATAATTCAGTAAGAATGTCATGACCATATTTATTCTTTTTCTTTAATAATAACATCTGTGCTAGATGGTTAACTTCCATAAGATTGTGATACCTTTCTCTATTGACTCCCCTCATTAATCTAAGTATGGTTATACGGATGGCTGAAATAACTCTGCAGCATTTTGTGGTAGGCATGTGACTAAAATATTAGATTATCCCAGTGACATTTGCTGACTGCTGAATAAGTTTGTAAATTAAAATGACCATAGCATACTTTGTTAGTATGCATGAATCAGATCTCACATATTTTATATTCTAGACGGTTCTGGTGAGCTTTAGAGTAAATGTTTGAGACAAAGCAATGGTGTTATTCAGAATTTATATGAAACCTGACATACAAAGATGATTTTGTATGAATATTGATGTTATAGGGAACATGCTGAAGCTCATGTTTTTGTACTGTAGATTAAAAGGAGGCCTTAACAAATAATGTTTGATTTAATAATGTTTGATATAATGCCACTGGTCTTCTGGCATTTGGATGTCGGCAGATATTTAAATTCAAGTGTTAATATATTTTACATTTTTTATTGTATTGTCTCTAGGTTATGTTTAATAAATCAAGCAGTATACCTTGGTTTATGACCCGATTCATAAATACATCCAGTTTTCTTTCATTCTTCTCCAGTGACCTTCTAATGACAACCTTCCTCATGATCTTTTAACAAGCATTGTTTCGGGACCTCTGTAGAGGTGACCCCTCTCTCTGGAGCTCCCTGTCTCCTCCTATGTTTACACAAGCCTAAAAACTCACCTTTTCAAACTTGCTTGTCCATCTTCTGATCCCTTTTGATCCATCATTAATTAAATACTATCCGCTGCGGGAAGACCACAGGCAATACTGGCGACTGGTCTTTTGCCTTCTGTCTTCAGAATTCTGTTAACCTTAAACAGGAAAAAAGGGCAACTATCTGGAGAAGTATGCTTAAACTAGTTTTTCATGGGTAAATTTTGAACTACAAAGATTTATCAGACCAGGCTACATTTTTCTATTGTCCAGTTACAATGCCCACATGCCCCTTGCAGGCAATATGGGCAGTGGATAAGGGGGGTGATCATGGGCTGGGTCTGCGGCTGCCCAGCTCCATCTATATCAATCCAGTGCACTTTTGACACCTTTTTCAGATGGTCAGCATTAAATTTGTCAGCAACGTGCACTATATTAGTTTTTTTGTGAGATACGACCAGATGGGCTAGCTTGTATCCCTCCCTTTTGACAGTTGCTAATGTAACATGGTAAATAAAATTATTATCAAACAGTATTTATATAGCGCCAACATATTACGCAGCGCTTTACATTAAATAGGGGTTGCAAATGACAGACAGATACAGACACAGGAGAGGATACTGTCCCAAAGAGCTTACAATCCTATTGTTGATTTTGCATGTCAGTGATTTTATTATCAGGTGGTGGGGGGGGGGGGGGGGGTTGGAATTTTATAACTCACTAGTTCACTGGTTTGACTGGTTCTGTAAATATTTGTAACAATTTAAAAGTTTAGAAGAAAATGTAACCACATGATAACTTAGGGCTTTACTTCCTTGGTCCCATTAGGCATGTAAATAGAGGGATATGCTGTTTGTGCTGTTAGGAAAAAAAAAGTAAGGGGGCCTTGCTGGAGGCTGTAGCTCTGCAAATTCACAGTATTATTCATATTATTCCTTCCTCTCTATGAATATGCAACCTTTCTCGTGTCAACAATTTCACTCTTTTCATGGATAACCTGTGTGGTATGCATCTCATTACACATGAGTCCCAGGTAAGATGAAGCAAGAAAACAATGTGTTAATTATTACATGCTTTAATGTAATTTTCAATAGCATATTTTTTTTTTATTTTTAGTTTATAAAGCAAACCAGTTTCTATACTATAACAGTAGAGAAAAACAAAGATATGGGGCACTGACAGGCCTGCCCGAGGTATATTATTCTCTTTGGCAAGTTATCTGCACACTGGATCTGGCAGCCAGAAATGATAAGCAGCATATTCCAAACACATTTGCATGGGTCTATAAATGAAGAATTGGCAGTAGGTTGTGAGGAGGTCGTCAGTAGCATTTCTTATTAAAATGTCAGACAGGTCAATATTGACTGTTGGCTCTTGTTTGCACCTGTAAAGTAAGCTGGCACGATGGGGGATGCTGCTTTCCCAAGTCTCAGCAGGATTCATGCTGAATACTGGATCCTAGGTTTTAACTAACTGCCCTTCAATATCACGCATCTGCAACTTTTAATTAAAGCTTCCAGACTTAAGCTTCAGTAGCAATGCAGGTCAGCAAAAAGCTAAAATATAATTTTCACAGGCTTCATAGACACCTAGGTATATATAAATGTTAAACATTTACATAAGGACATCTGTATACAGCTCTTTTTATATGACCATCTGTATGTATATGTGCAGAATGACATTTGTGAATAGTCCAAACATTTCTGTAAGTTCTTGTGAAAACAAAACGGTATAAACAAGCCCAGGGTCTGCCAGTTCATAAAGGCCTAAAATTAACCTTCAGATCCCATGAGCTTCTTTACTATTTGCCTTGATTATGTTGTTGCCAACAGTAGTACATCAAATGTCAACCAATGGGAAATGCATCACAAGCTAATTTGCAATTTAGGATTGTGATAGAGAAACAGATGCATCACTGATTAATTTAGGCCGTAAGACATCTGCCTGTGCTGGAATACAGTGGTGGCTGCTGCCATGTTTCTGGCAGCTCCATGTCACCAGTGTTTATTATCCTTTACAAGCTAGGGAAGTGGCTGCCAGTAAAACAACCTTGCTAGTGTCAAAACCTACAATCTAAACAAAAAAGTAAAACATTGCTTCTAAAAGTGCACCTAAATATAATGAGCTGTGCAAGAAGTAACTCTTATAACAATCCATGTTCAGAATTAGGAGAGGCCAAGAAAGATGAAAATTATAAAAAATGTTATGTTATGTTTATGATGTGGCTTCCTCAGGGGATCAAATGAGATCAATAACATATTTAGGGACGATGAGTTCGGTGCGTCTCTAGGGTTCACATTTTCTCATGGGGTCCAGCTGTAATATATAAGGTAGTCCATATTTAAGTGTAATTATGTGAGACAGTGCTAAGTGAAATATGTGTTCAATAGTTTATTTTCATGCTATATCATATGTCCACATATCAGTCATCAGCGGATCTGTATCAAGTTGCAATGTGTATATATTGGAGCATATATTTCTTTATCCTTTTCTAGTATGTTATCAGTATTTTTGACATCCAAGTTCATTAAATATCCAGACTTGTTTGGTATGATGGTAATTAAAGATCAATCTCCTAGTGCATTGGTGGTTGTGTGTGGTAGTAAACAGCAGGACGTCCGCAGCCCATTTTAGATTGAGACTGTCATGTGACATTACAATATGTTTTGCCTTTTCAGATGATGTCAAAAATTGTAAAGTGGATATAGAAAAAAAAAATGGGGGGAAAACAGTGTTTGAAGCAGTCTGTCAGTAGCAATAACATCAGTTTTTGTTTTGGTGCCTTGGAAACATAATGGTATTAACTGTTGTTACCACCAATAGAGCTGTTATTTTCCTGCCTCCTAGAATAGCCCAAGCTGTGCATTAAAAGAGTAAATTACGGTTTGGGACCATTAACTATGACGGGGGCTTTAAGTGGTCAGAAAATAAACTGTTACTGTATTTGCTTTATGAGTTATTTTATTCAGGATGAAAAGGGGCAATATAGGTATCGCCTTTAAAAGTATTGGCTGGAGTTAGGCTTTGTTTCCTATTTAAAGGCTCATTTTTATCACATGCTTTGGGCTGTATGCTCATTGAACACATAAGGGCATGAACAAGGCAAAAATCCATATTCAGTCAGCTCACACCAATGTGCCATATGAGCAGATGTGCACTGTGGTGTGACAAGCCCTAAAGTCCATCTAAGACTACTCTGTCCATAAGGGCAAAACCTTTACTGTATTTTTCACTGCAAAATGAACAATGGTATTAGTCTGTTAAAAGTGGAAATCATGTTATTTATTGTCAATTTAACAGTTTTAAAGCAGGGCCCCAGTAAAACAAGACTACTATTTTCTTTTAATATAAATCATAGTTCCATTTTAGGTGAGGTTTTATCCGGTGGTTAAAAAGCCACACAAATTAGTGTGTGGTCATTAGTCAAACACTCCTTGATATTCTATATTTTAGTACATGTTTAAAATGGACATAATGCTGGAACATGCAAAGCTCTGCCTCAAAGCTAGAAGTGATGGCATGCCTTAGAAGTGGCATCATTATTTGGTTAGTGAATACGTGATTCTGTGCATATCACAAATGCAGAAAAGATCAAAACAGTTCCTCAGTTCCTAAATACTTACAACTTGCTTATGCTCTTTTACTTTAATGTGCAGGTGGAATTTCCATTATTTAAGCTCCTTAATTGCAAGAATAGACTTCTGTGTTTGCTCTTTCCTGTAGAATGTTTTTTTTTTTTTTATAAAGCTGTACATTGTTACGTTCCCCTGGATCTGAAAAACATATGTACATACTGGTCCCTATGTTGGTGATTAGATGCTGTGATCACACTAGGGCTGAGTTTTTCGTTTTGAAAACAAGTATTGTGTATGAAAAACGTTCCATTTAGCAGGTTCTCTTTGGGTATTACTCTCTGATCTACTCTGTGCCCATTCCTCCATCCTGGCCCCCGCCCTACCCGAACTATTCCACCTCTCCCTTTCTACTGGTATATACCCCTCCGCTTTCAAACATGCCATAATTTTCCCTATCCTCCTCACTGGACCCCTCCCTACCTCCAGCTACCATCCTATCTCCCTTCTCCCATATGTCTCCAAACTTCTTGAACGCCTTGTCTACAAAAGGCTCACCGATTACCTGAGCTCCAACTCTCTCCTTGACCCTCTCCAGTCTGGTTTTCGAGCTGCCCATTGCACTGAAACAGCCCTTACTAAAGTGGCCAATGACCGCATCGGTGCTAAGTCTCAAGACAACTTATCCCTTCTCCTTGATCTTTCCACTGCTTTTGACTCTGTTGATCACCTTCTTCTAATACAAATTATGCTCCATTGGTATCGGTGACACTTCTCGCTCTTGGTTTGCTTCCTATCTGTCTGACCGCTCCTTTCAGGTTTCTTTCAATGGTAACTCTTTCTCTCCCACTCTCCTCCCTGTTGGTGTTCCCCAAGGGTCAGTCTTTGGACCGGTTCCCTTTTCTCTGTACACCTCCTCTCTCGGTAGTCTCATATTCTCCTTTGGCTTACAGTACCATCTGTATGCTGATGAAACTCAAATCTATCTGTCCACCCCTGACTTGTCTCCCTCAGTCCTGGATAAGGTCTCATGCTGCCTGTCAGCCATATCATAATGGATGTCTTACCGATTTCTGAAACTCAACCTGGATAAAACAGAACTCATCATCATCCCCTTCAAATTCCAAATTTCCCCCTGACATATTTCTAACTGTTAACAACACTGTTATTCGGCCCTCCCCTCAGGCACGTTGTCTTGGTGTCACCTTTGATTCTTCCCTCTCATTTATCCCCCCATATTCAGAACATTTCCAG
>NC_092867.1:33355769-33356087 GCF_032062135.1 Pyxicephalus adspersus
CGTAATATGTTGGCACTATATAAATCCTGTTTATTATTAATAATAATATTAGGCATTTTGAGCATTATGTGTAGGATCTCAGGTTTGTGGGCAGCATCACAAATGCTTGGTTTTGTGGGCATCACAATTTGCTCTTGCTTATTTTAAATATTTTAATGTGCTGTATATGCTAAAATTATCTGCTCAGATGAAAAACCTACCTGCTGTTGACACTATAATTAGATCAGGCAAGGTGCTTGCATTTGTGGACCCTTATGAATTTCCCTGTGACATATCTAGAAGCAGATAATGGTTTAGATAATTAGCAGTAATTAGTCA
>NC_092867.1:33357523-33357822 GCF_032062135.1 Pyxicephalus adspersus
GCACTAACCATGTCATCACTTTAGTCTAATTGACCTGAAAGCCATGTTATTTATTTGTGAGTCTCTTTGTTTATTTGTTTTTATTATCTACAAATGATTGCTTAAGATGGCAATACATGCCAGTAAAACATTGTGCCATGTACACCTTTTATTATATAATTAAAATAAAATAGAGCCTATGTGTTTCTTTTAGCTGCCCTCTTTGATAAGATTGCCATTAACTCATTAACAAAAAACAATATTTATTTGAAGAGTTGGGAACAGGTATTTTGGGAATTCTGCTGTTTAATCATTGTGAC
>NC_092867.1:33360256-33363084 GCF_032062135.1 Pyxicephalus adspersus
TTTTTCCTGTGATTGCTGGTTGTTTTCCCAGCTTGGTATCAAAGCAGAAGGTGGGTATTAACTGAGCGACCACTACTAATAGAAGAATACAAATTTGAATTCAACCCAAAGAGCATCTTCTAGCTTTTTTGCATTTCATGATATATTTGAATTGGATAGTTTAGTACTAAACTAAAACAAATCCTGACTCAAATTTTTCTTCTGGGGTTTGAGTGAATGGGTGTTTTATAGAACACTTACCTGAACACCTAACAGAGATCCAAAGAAAGTAATTCCCACTATCTGAATTAAAGCTTTGATTTTAAATCAGACTTCTTATCACTTCCTGCAGCAAAATGGAACAGCAACAAGTATGCAAGTATTTACTTGTGGTGAAGTAAGTGAGCCTGTTACTTTGCCGTGCATGGGCAAATTTACTGATATACTGAGTATAAACCCAGATTTTTTGACCTGAAAATGACATGAATGAAAAATAATTTCAGTTTATACTCACACATTACAGATTACTAGATGTAAGGGTCTTGCATCATGCTGCACTTCTAGATTACTACAATATGATCATTGTTAAAAGATTTTGTTTTTCAATGTATTAATCATTGGCAGCTGCACAGTGTCCGTTTTCTATGAGACCTAGATAAACCTAGGAATTTTATTAGGACTCATTTATAACTCACATTCTTTGTTTTTGTCTTCCTAGTTACAATGCAGCAAGTTGCCAGGACAGTGGCCAAAGTGGAGCTCTCAGACCATGTCTGCGATGTAGTTTTTGCCCTTTTTGACTGTGATGGTGAGTGTGTAAAATGATTGTGGTTATATATTCATTGCTTTTCAATTCCAGGGTTCTTTGCTGTTTGTCTCTGGGGAAATTTAGATAACCATCCTGTGAAAAAATAAAAATTCACCATCAGCGCTTTTATTATGATGTCCTCTGTACAGCCTTTCAGAAGTAATTTTAATAGAGACCTCAGGCCATTTCTTTAAATGTTGTTTTTCTTTTTAATGCTAAAAATGCTAAAAATGATCTGCCAAATGATTGCAAAAATCCCTAACAAATTATAAAATAAATGTCTAGTACTTGCATACATCCAATTATAATGAAAACTATAGGAACACATAATAGGTGGCTTGATATGGTAAACGATAGAAAAAAAAATTATTAAAAAAAAAATTGAGGCAGAAGATGTAAATACCAAGGATGTGTTAGATAAGTGATATAGAAAAGCCAGATGGAGATTCAATGGAATGGGCTAAAATTATCCATCAAAAACAATGGTTGCAGAAAAAGAGAAGGGATAGGAGGATATGATCTACATCAGCAAGAAACACATCAAATGCCATATACACTCCATCTAGCTTTCTTACTAAAAGTGGTTACTACCTTTTAAAAAAATAAATAAATAAAACAACTTAAAAATACATGGATATCCTAGTGGTGACCATGTGAGGACAAGGCTACTTTTCCCACAAATCTATGAGGTATTATTTAGAACAGCAGCCGCCAACCTTTTTGGTCCCATGGACCACTAAAATTACCGGCTCCTGACAGCGCAAGCATGGGGAGCCGGTTGACCATTAAAGGGGAGGAACCTTCCCATAGTGATGTCATAATGTCATGGTCCCGCCTACTCTGCCATCACAGAACTAAGCCTGCGATGGGAGAGTGGACGGGTTGTGTCGTGAAACACAGCCTACCCACTTCCCTGAGCCAGGGATTTGAACTAATGACATGGTCATTAGTGCGTCCCCCCGGTGGGGTTCTTTTCCTGGCCCCATTTGCGGGTTCACCAGCCAGAGCTGTGGACCACCAAAATTGCTGATTTAGGAGATTTTATACAAGTTCAGGGAAGTTTTTTTTTTTTTTTTTTTTTTTATACAAACTTTCCCGAATAAGCATAAAATCCTTTAAATATACGAGTGTGTTATAAATCTCATGAAAGATTTTTTTGTATTTAGGATAGGATGGGGGGCCTTATATAGGCTTGTTTTTATACTAGCTATCCTTTCCTCTACTCACACCCATTGATAGACGAAGTAGACAATTGTACCTGCAAATTTCATATTCATGGCATGACAAAGCTTTCACTTTGAGAGAAGTAAACTATAAAAATATTGCATTTTGCATAATCTATATTTTGCTACATTCTAAATACTTTTCTATGCCACCATTTTGAGGGTCCCAGCAGAAGAAGAAGCACACTGAATATCAGATAACCACCTTTGCAAATAACAAGTCATGCTTCTTTAGTGAGTGACTTCTGTTGTTGCATTGGAAATCTGATGCAGATTAATTAGGCGTACAGCTTGGTTAGCATTAAATGGGCCTGCGGCATTTGATTCATCATTTATCCCATTAGAGCTTTATTTGTTGAACAGCATACACATAGGACTTAAATAGTGTTGGCTTTTTTGTACTGTTCAAAAGAATGTGTGCAGCATTAGCCATAAACTTTTTTATTTGTAACTATCACTGACGTTCAACAGAAAAGGCCGTTTTGTAGCGTGAACTAATTTGCAACGGGCAAATGAACTGCCAGAAGCATGTACACAGTAGAATTATATTCTAAAACAATAACATTTTCAGGTAGTAGTCATTCTGTCCGAATCATAATGCTTGTTATTGAACTTGGGTTTAGAGGCAGCAATGGGCACGAGTTGCAACTCCCATCTCTAAGTGGGATTTTTTATCTTCCTAACATCTCACACTTTTGATGCCCATAAGCTGCTACATCACACAAGCTTCTACATCATTGGACGCTGATAAACTTAATAATTTGCTGGTACTGTTCTGATGATGTCAACTCTGTACTGGAGTTATTCAGTGATTATGT
>NC_092867.1:33364093-33368921 GCF_032062135.1 Pyxicephalus adspersus
CAAATCATTTCTTGTCTGTCTGCTCGAAGGAGTTAGATATACACTTGTGTTCAGTATTTTTGCAATATCTCTGATTCTGGTCTTGTCTACAAGACTTGTTACATGAGCTTATAATAATAAGACTTCATTTATGTGGCCAACATCATATAAAATCTTCAGATGTTATGTTCAGTCTGATAATTGCCAAATATCTTTTTTTATATTCCCTTTGACATATGCATAATAAGTATTAACAAGTTCTGGAACCCAGAGTCTTTTAGTACGAACATCATAATGACATTGTTAAAAGAACATTGGCAAAAATTTTGACTGTGAAAGCCTCGTAGGTGACTTTTATACTTTTATCTCATCTGGGGTGTAACACTGCATGCAGAACCTAAACACAAAATCACTAAAGGTTAGTCTTTGTGCTAGAGAAACATGATGCAGCTAATATCAGCTGTGCTGGCCTTCAGTTAATGGTTCTCCGCAGACAGGTCTCGTTTTGGCACAAAGTCTTGTAAAAATGAATGTAGGAGTTGGGGGATAAGCAGTAATGAGAGTTCAGCATCAGTTGCCTTTGATCAGTAACTGCTGTTCAGCATGCTGGAAAGCCTTTACAGATTACTGAGAGAAAAAAAGAAATAGTATTGACTCTCTCCATTTAAATCAATTAATTTCTGCCAAACCCCACTCACACAAGAGATGTGAGTTAACAAATAATTTGAAAAATGAAAGAGATGTTTTTTTTTTCAAATGGCAATTCAAATTGTATGAATTAGGCACAATTTTCAATTACAAATAAACGGATACACAGTAGTTGAGTATTTACACATAAGGTAAGTGTTCACAATTGGTCCAACCCCATTTGTTCGTCTGACCATAATGTCCATTAGCTATACATTCAGTTCCCTAAAACATAAGAAATAAAGGGCTAAACTCCTCCTTAGCCCAACATGTTTCGCCTACTGGCTTCTTCAGGGGTATTTGTTGAAGACGTTTAGTTGGTTTGGAAGAGGTTAGGTGATTAGGGAGATTCCGAAAGAGGGGGAACCAATGCGGTTGATGAGTGTAGAATACGTGTGGGTGTATATTGCACCAAAGAACCTGGACCTGGCTGCATCCCTCCAAACTACACTGCTAAGTCCGGGACCTTTGGTGCAAGATACTTTGAAACTTGTGTTTAATTNTTACAATTTGAATCGTCATTTGAAAAAACCTTATCTCTTTCTTTTTTTGCTTTACAGATGATTATTAGAACCAATGTGTATATTCAAAAATGCTACTTTAAGTCCCTCATTTCTTAATGAGATTTATTTATAACCCCTGCATCTTATGTTTAAGTCTGCTAAACTTTGTCAATACAAACGACTCATGTTTAACTGGCCTTTGAGGAATGTTTGTAGGAGGAAAAATGCAGGAAACATGGAGTGGAACATTGTGTTTATTGAGCATCAGCATGATCATTCAAAAATTGAGTTCCCTTTCTTTATGAGATATATATATTTGTTGATGAATGCATTGCAAGTGCATCTTATTCTGCCTTTCCAAATAAACATGCTATTTCATTGAAACCATATAGATATTTAGTTATAACAATTTGTCTCCAAAGATAGAAGTCTAAATAAATTACACTTTGATTGAGCTAATTATATTTTAAACATACTGGTGTTTACCAAATCCATTTTTCCTAATTGAGCAATCTTCATAGTTTAGTTTTTAAAAACGCCTTTTTCTCTTAGGTCAGATGATCCTTAATTGACTAGAGGAAAATGATGCACTTTATGACTGGTCTCTGACATTAATCTGCATAATGAGATGTTAGATATTGGAAATATTTCTACATGTCACTGTGATGATTATTGCATTTAAAGCTATTTGGTTACTTCACTTTCTTTACAACAAAACCAATCTTCCTTTTCATGAGAAATTAGCAAAGTATGAATGGATGCAAGACCATGCAATATCAGTTATTCGTTTGCCCACTGTTGTTAATTTTAGGTTGGTAATTTTAAGTCAACAATTGCAGCTGAATTTTAAGGTGCTTTCTATGTCCAATGATCCCCCTACCCAAGCACAATCCATTATTTATTATATTTTGTTTAAATCATAAAGTAATCCGTTTCAGGATTGTGGGACTACTTTTTTCCACAGTATGCCATAACAATAATTATTTATATTGAATTAATGACTAAAAAGCAAACTTTTCCTTTTGTCACATGAATCTGTAAACTCTTTCCCTCTGGGGTCTTTTCAGCAAGATAAAATCACTCATGCATAGATCTCTCCTAATACATTTTATGGATGCTTTTTAAGTTGCTGTTGATTTCTGAGAATACTCAAGTGAGACGCAAAAATTATAAACAATATAAAAGGTTGACAGTGCATAAAATCAATCAAAATTGAAATCCAAATTTACATGGTACTAGTAAATTAAATACTTCAGGTTGCAGCTATACTTCTCATATCTAAATATTTTTAATGCTTTCAAGGACAATGAATGGAATATATGTCTCCGTACACTCTGCATTCCAGTAGTTGTTAGAATGCTGGTAGTTCCTCAGCTAGAATCATTTTTTTTTTATTTTTTTTTTTTTTTGTAGTTAGCATGCAAAAGGACCTTTTTGAGGCAATTGTCATATAATGAAAGCTGAACTGGTAAAATAACCTGGCTTTGTATAACAAATGATCTCTCTCTAACATTCTGTTGCAGGTAACGGAGAACTGAGTAATAAAGAGTTCATTGCTATCATGAAGCAGCGTTTAATGAGAGGACTGGAGAAGCCAAAAGACATGGGATTCCATCGCCTTGTCAGAGCCATGTGGAAGTGTGCCCAGGAGACAGCCTGGGACTTCTCTTTACCTAAAGCATAAAAAGAAAGAAACCTCACTGAGATTCTGAAGACAATGCAGATCCTGCTATATGAGAATGTAATGAGGTTTGGTCCTAGCAGCACTAAGTCAACATTCTGCTTGATGTTTTAGGGTTGTCTTATGGTGTGGCTAAGCTTGACTGTCACACATTTACTCCCCTCTATCCCACATATATTTTACATTAAAAAAAGGACAATTTATAAAATAACTTTTGTTTTTACAGTATCCATAGACACTAAATTATGTTTGCTTGCTAAAATATAAGCCATATTGTGTAAATATTTAATGAGAAAATATCCATAATATGGTATGATATGGGAACTGCCTGTGAATGTGAAACACATCCACAGTAAATAACAGGAGTGGACACAATTCCTGCTTACAGTTTTAGCCTAGTTTTCTCCTTAGTGTATGTTTCACGATCATGTAGTTATCAGACATTTATTTAATGTCAGATCATACTAGCAGCACTGATAACGCTGCCTGCTCCCCATACATATGTATCTGAAGCATATACAGAAATTGTATATGTGTCAGATATGTATGTGATGATAGGCAGGTCCATCAGTACATTTAGTTCCAAAGGTGCTCCCTGTCTGGGTCTAGGGAGGAGAATTGAAATAGGAGAGGTTTAACAAATCCCCCATAAAGGCTTTGTTCATTGCTGTGTTGAACATAACTAAATGAAATATATGTCCTTGGCTTTGTCTTATATTTGGTCTTTTGATTCTTTACCCCTCAGTTACTATAAACAAATATTTTTATACTTTTTCAATCACCAAAGCAGCGAACCTCATACATTTCACAAACAGTGGCAATATATTGTGTATGTTTCTGGAATCTACAGAAAAAAAATGTGTAAAATGTTCCTGTCGCTGAAGTGTAACAAGGACAGTCATCAGGTTGTTTTATTATTTATTTACTCTCCTAATAAGAATGTCAGCCTCAAGGCCTCATCTGTGCTATCCTGCCAATAAATTGTTGCAGCCTTTGGTGAAAAAAAATAACAGTGCACACACATTTACTGACAGCGATCCCAGAAGTAGCTTTTCAATTTCAGTCGTCAGGATTTTATTTCATGATGCAGGTACATATATTGCTACATAATTCACACCAATAAATACAACAAAGGCAGAAAGGGTTGATTTCATTTTTGTAATGATGGAACTTATTGGAATGATGGAAATATTCCTACTGAACATGCCATGTGCATGGATTTTGTCTGAAAACTATTGCATAACTGTGGTACTATTAGAAAACTATGCCTTGTTTAGCCAAAGGAATAAACCGAATATTGAAAGTGCTATTATGAGATTTTAGATTTGATCTGGTGTAAAGGGGTATAAGGTTATACAACTGTAAATAATCAATAAAATATTGTTTTGTTTAAACTAGGTGTTTGGCTATGGTGAGCAGTGTTTTTTGTAATGTGTGAATTGTGCCATTATTTCAGATTGTATGATATTTGAAAACAATGAAGAAATTCGGGAATCACGTGGTAGCAAATCAGATTTCATTTTGAATACAGTAAACTGAAATCTGGTTGCCAGATTGGAATATGTATTAAGTGCCCAAAATAACCAGATAAAGTGTCTAAAGTGACTTTTATTTCTTTGGATAATGTGGTAGAACTTCACTCTCTATTCACCCTGGCAGTCTGACACCGAAAGTGTTGAGAAATCCAAAATTTCTCATCACTAGAGTCATCACTAGAACAGAAATAGGGGGAGTAATCTTTTAAACAGTTGATTTTTCCTCACTTTGGAGACATCTCTTCTTCATTTTGTATCCCTAAGACAATAAGTAATGGGAAATCTCCACAATGGGAGACAAAGGGGTGTCTCTGATGATTTTTGAGAGACCATGATGTAGGGACAGTGGATGGCTAATGGGGGGCAATGGAGTAGTGAAAGAACAATGCAGGATACAGAATGGGGTGGAGTAGAATAGCAAATATTTAGCATACACAATGAAG
>NC_092867.1:33369723-33421430 GCF_032062135.1 Pyxicephalus adspersus
ACAGGTTGAGCTTTATCTACAAGTCACCATGTGCTAACTCTCTGTTAAAAAAAACAAAAGTAAAATAGTTTTGGTTTATTTCTAACATTAAAGTAAGCCTATCATAAACCATATCAATTAAAACTGATTATATGATTAGAAATCAGGGTTGTGGTTGGTTTACTTTAAAGCTGCCCCTTTATGCTGCCACTAAGATAGATCAGAAAGCTTTCCTTGGTTACCAACAAGAAATTGGAGTGGAGAAAGAATAAAACCTTTTAGGGTTTTTTTTAGCTTTACTTGTGTTCTTGTCCTTGTAATCCCAGTTTCCCTTATTTCTTGTCCTGGTGATACAAGGATAAAGTAATAAGAGGCAGCCTTCCCTATAGAGCAATAAAAACTTGACCATTGGTTGTAATAGTAAAAAAAAATGTTTTGGAATAGGTTTTTCTGTTAGTAAAACATTAAAGTGATATTTGCATTTATTTTAGGTAGAAGTACACAGAACAGTTGATGAAGATGTAGAAATGACAAGCACTCAATTTTCTTGAACAGCAATTTGAGACATAAAGCACAGTGGCGTGCACCGCTGCCTTTAATTAAATGTGAAGCAAGTTGTTGAGTCAGGTCATCACTCTTTTCTCTTGTACTCATTTTCCAGCTTTGATTGGTTCTAAGCCAACTGCAGTAACCTTTCCTGTACTATGCTTGTGTGTCCCCAGGAGTTCTTTATGTGGATGAAACATCATAAAGTAGAGAAAACAACCAGAATGCACATAGTATCTATAGCCTTTTAATTTGTTTTATAAAACTTAAAGCAAAACACTGGATAAAGATTTATAACTTTTCTAAGCCTTCCTTTCAATTCTGTGTATTAAATGAAAAAGGATTATCTTCTTTCTAGTTTTCCTGTAAATATATTATATCTTAAAGTCCCAGTGGTGTCATCACAAATCGAGCTCCCTGCCATGCTTTCAACTGGTCTTTGGGGAAGGTGGGGGCATGGAAATTTCCCAGTAGTTTGAGGGCAGGGGGTCTACGGGGTGCCTTATGTGGTTTCCTCCACTCCTCGCCTTACAGAACATTAGAGCTCTTCACCTTCTTTCTCCCCTGCTCCAAAGTTTATCGTCATGTAGCTGCTAGTTTACAATTAGGGACACTGGCAATACCAAGCAATAGGAAAGCACCCTGTTGAGACAGTTTATTGCAGCTAGCTTTAAAGGATCCTGTGCATAAGAAGCTGCTGGCTCGCAAGAGTGACTTGTCTTGTTTTTCGCCATCCAACTACCATGCCTCTGCAATTTTTTCATTAACTGTTTTATTTCCCAGCATGTTTCTTTTTAAAATAATGGAATGTGTTTGTTTCCAGACAGCCACCCATACCAGCATGTACAGAGCCTTGGTCTAGTTTTCTTCTTTGCCTCCCTTCTAGTTGCATGTGTCCAGCCCTGTCACATATGTTTCTGGTTCATTTTTTAACCCTGTACTTACAAAGACACAGCATTGACTGTTTTGCTACTTTGCCTTATGGTATAGCCCTGCATCCTGCAGGTATGACAGGAGAGTTCTATGCATTGTTACCGACCAATTAGACACCTTTGCAGTTCTATGTGGTTTACATATAGAGAGCTATACGGGTGGTGAGAAAACAGCAAGGTCCCTTGTCATAATTGCTGTATGAGCCAAAGCATAAAGCAGACTGCCAGTATAGCAAGCCTTATACCTCTAAGCACAAGTAAGTACAATAAACTTTAGCCTTTACTGTTAAGGGCTGTGTGAAGCCAAAAATTCTCCTTTCGTACCATGGGATCATAGTGTCTTTATTTGATATTTATTTTAAACATTTGCCCTGTATTTAAAGTACTACAGTAGTGCCAGTTTTTTTTTCATAAAAACTCAGATGAGTGATCTGAGGGGCAGTGGTTGGCATGGAGTAGCAGTGTGGCACCTACTGTCTGCATACTGCCTAGAGCAATGATGTCATAACTCAAGCACTGCCTACACTAAGCAAGTGAAGAGATTAATTAAAGAGAAGAAAGAAGGGGTTTTACGGCTATGGATCATAAATATATTCACAAATATTTGATTCAAGAAACCTATATAGTTTTCCAATATTTTTATCCAGAACCCATGAGTGGCATCAGTGGATTGTTTAACTAGACACCAATAACACCTAGCTTATGTTGGTATAACATCTTGTAAACTGACGCGTTTCGCTCCTTTAGGCTTCCATAGGGTTATGCTTAAGACTTAGGGTATTATTATAGTCTTTGGTATCAGATTGGAGAAGGAAGGAGGGTTGAAGATGGAATAAGACTGATACAAGAAGTTAAGGATGGAGTGAGGCTGGTACAGGTAATTTACTAATGCAGGAGTAGTATTAAGCTTCCATTTGTCATGAATAGCTTCCAACAGGAACTTAAGTAAGGATAACTTGCATCAATTATACTGCAGGCAACAGATCCCACTAACTGTCATCCCACAAGACGTAGGGATATATCAGAGCCAATATAAGGGCCTCTAACAGCTGTGCACCTTTCATATTTCAGGCCAGGAGTCAAATCGGGCCCATAAAGCATCACTCCAAGTGATGTGGACTAAATCATTCTGTCTTTTTTTAAGCAATGGCAGCCCCCGGGACTGGATGGAAGCCAAGGTAACTGTAAAATGTAATAGCCATCAAAATAATTCTCTTTAATATTGGGTCATATAAAAAAATGGTATGGTAAGATCAACTTGTTGTCAAACTAGGAGCTGCAGGCGGCAATGTAGGAAAATGTTGCTTGTTCTAAAATGTTTCTGCTGTTCTGTCATGAGTAGCATATTAACACAACATGACATGACAACAGGGCCTTTTTAGTCAAACACTATTAAATTTCACAGTAATGATTTTTAATTATCAGATGTGAAGCAAAAAAGTCTCCCTTGTGCCTTTTCTTATGGCTTTTTAGCACAAAAGAAAGATGATGCAGTGAAAAAACAATCAGCTATTCCCCTCTAAACTGCAATTGATAAAACATTTTCCAGCAAACTTATTTAAAACCAACTGCCTGATATCAATACTGGTTTTACAACCCTAAACCTAACTCTGGTATGTGATAATACAGAACCACAAAGAGTGAATATTTAAGTTATATGTGAAGACTATTTTAGATTTTGGAGCCTTGGTCCATTTATTGCTGCTTGTTCCCCTTCTGAGGAGATTCAACTTTTTTTTTGTCCTGCTGTTCATTGTCACTAAGAAGAAAAGTGATAGGAAAAATGTGCCATGTAGTTTACAGCTTTGGCTTAGTATGTGGCATTGCAAATAGAACTATGAGTCGTTAATAAAGCCCATTACTTATGATGTCAGTGGAAAGATCTTTCATGATGAATGAACAAGTGCTGTACACACAGTGCCATTCTGTTCAATAGAGAGGGGTGAAGGAGGAAAAGCAGGTGCACCCCACTTTGCTGTACTTCATAATAAAGCACAACTGTCATTCCCAACTGTTGTCCGTCAATCTGCAAGAGAGGATTGATTAACAACATCGGATGACCGCTCTACATCCATTTAGATGAGCTTGACTGTTCCTCCTAAGTAAGAAATATGTATATGTACATAGCTTAACTCAGTGGCCCCAACCTGTTGTGTTGTCAGGTGGCAGAGCTGCTGGGAATGGCAGAGAAGTGTAAGCCTTACATACATTGCTCTGCCATTCTCAGCAGCTCCTGTGTAAGCAGTGTGAGAAGAGCCACTCGCGCCTTGCCTTCTGTCATTTGTGGCCCCCAACTCACCAGCCACGCACCTAAGGTTGGGAACCACTGGCTTAGTGTTTTACTCAGATTGGACTTCTCTAATAATCTGTTTCAAAAATCAGAAAATCATTCATTTTGGGTGGCAATGATGTACATAGCTTAACATTCTTTGGTGGGAAACAATTACTGCAATTAAAACACATGGACCTAGAAGATTCCAACCAGGGAATGTTTCAGGGAATGTCAGATTCTCTGTTTTATAAATTGAGCCCTTAGAAACTTGGTTGGCTATACCATATAGGTTGTCTTTAGTAATTAAGAATATCCTTTACCTGTATTTCCAAAAAATGTATGCCTGATCTGATCTGTATCTAATATTCCCTAACTGATCCGGTCATTTTTATTCATCATTATAATTCTTTGTGCATTTTTAACAAATAATCAAGGTGTGTCCATAACAATGTTTCTTTTAGTCTGAGTATAACTGATGGTCCTACCTGTGCTAGAAGAAAATAGAATGTTTAGTGCAGTCCAGTAAAAGGAGGGGACTCCAAAGTGCAATACAGGCAGGGTCCTCTCCTCCTGTATCACTGTCTGTATTAGTCTGTCATTTGCAATCCCTATTTAATGTACAGCGCTGCGTAATATGTTGGCGCTATATAAATCCTGTTTAATAATAATAATAATAACAGAATTTGTAGATAAATCCAGCAAAAGAGCTGACTGGGAAGGAAGTGCAGGAGCTGACTTGTGTTTTATCTTTGTGTATGGTCTAGTGATAGATTTGTGGCATTATCTCTAAATATATTCTAATGCCTTACTTAAAATTTTGAAAGTAAATTGAATGTTTAGTTGATCTGCAAATTTACACAGTGTTAGAATATTCTGTAACTTTCAGGCTTTCTTGCATCATGTGCTATGGTGGCATTGTGATTTCCCCCAAATCTCCTGAGAGCTAATTCAATGAATGCTAGGTGAATGGCAGGAAATGTGCGTCATCATAAACACCTTCATAAACTGATGTATTTTTGTTTGCAGGCAGTATACAATAAAGCAAATTCTCCACATCTACAAATGTGGATATTTGTGGGTATTTTATAACAGTTTAATATATTGTTAACCCTAAATGATTACAAGTTTACAGCAAATATATAGCCAAATATATTTTAGAAGAATTATTTATTGTCCAAAACTGCAGCTGCAAAATACATCTCTACGTGGAGAAAAAGTTTGTAAGCAGCTCCAAACTCCTAACAGAATCCAGAACCCTACTGACCATGTATTGATCTCTTCCCATATATTCCAGACTCACATTTTACCAGGATAGCCTTCTTCTGAGGTGCAATGCTGCCACCTACTGGGTAAAATGTAATGCTGATTATTCAGTTACCAGACTGAATACTGATTATGGCCAAGCCACTAATTTGTGTAATGAGTAACCATGTCATAATATTAACCGTGTCAACATATTACACAGCCCTGTACATTAAATAGGGGTTGCAAGTGACAGACATATACAAACAATGGCACAGCAGCAGAAGAGGACCCTGCCCGAAAGAGCCTACAATCTAAGAAGTTATTTGCCAATGAAGTTTAACAGATTTGTGTATAAAAATCTGTATATGCAACCATATACATAAAAAGAACAGGCAAATTAAATTATTTGGTTGATCATGCATTAACAGAAAAATGACCAAACGTACTAACTAACAAGTCAAAATCTGCTCAGATGACAACTTTTATAACAGTGGCATATAGAATGGTATCCCTCAATTCATAGCACATTGAACATTAAAAAGGTGACCTACAGTAGAAGATAATAACAGCTTACAATTCTATTAGGTGCAGCAGGAAAATTATCCATAGAGGGCATATAAACTGGACAATTTTAAACTGTCTGTTGCCCATTGCAAACAATCAATGTTCCAAATAGATCCTATTAGGGTCAAATGGCAGGTTGGGGGTAAAAACCCCCTGTCCATGGATACCTGATCATCCAAATTCTTATCCTGTGTTAACAATGTGTTGGAGTTTACGTAAGTGTAATTTTTTGCTCATTTGTCCCCTCCTCTACATGACAATGTTCAGGCCTAGCTACTGGCTGCTCAAGCATTGTATCATGAAATATGCTTTCCATACCCAGATGGACTAGGCCTAAAATCAGTATTGTTGGGAAGTTCTTCTTAAAAGAGAATGTGACATCTGTTTTTTTTTTCATTCACTTTGAATGAAATTATTTGTTTTAATGCAAACCTTTTAAAAAGTTGTCACCTAATGAAATTCACTGGTGTATTTTCAGGGGTTATCGAGGTCACAGCTATGACGGACTTGTGTTTCTTGACAAATCAGAAGATCAGCAGCTAGTGCAATTTACCTACTCATTTATTTCCCTTATGAACCATAGTACTGTACATTGCCTCACTTTTGTGATTGCATCTACTAAGGGGAAGGGGATGGATATTTCTGCATCAGCACAATGTCTCACGAGGCATCATTTCACCTCTGTGAAGATTCTTACCTAACCATATGCTGGGAAGAGCTCCCTAATGCAGTACTCTCCGTTACCTTTCCACTGCATCCTACAAATCTAAATAGATGCAGATACACCATCACAAATCACAGTCACATCAAATTGTTATGTTGTTATGCAGATCCTGGCAGCTTTCCATATATCAGTATAGAATTATGTATGCACTAAATTCACTAAAGTATTTGTAAGGCATAAAATATAGAAGCTGGCAGTGATTAAACTATTCTCCTTTACAGATTATCACGGTGGTTCAGAAACAAATGGAAAGGAAGTTACAAATTGTTATTTTATCTTACAAAGACATGTTCCCTGGCAGTGCCAAAAATTAATAATGCAGGCAAAACATCAGTGATTTGTTTAGCCTGGGAAGGAGATTTACACTGAGTAAAGGTTTTATCTTTTTATAGAGGTGCCAAGGAAAAAGCTTATTTTCTATTGAATTCTTATAAAATGAGGTGCTGATTGGCAGAATTACCAGGAATTTGGCTACAAATACAGGTTAAATGAAGGTTAGGCACTCTCATTGGATATAAATACTTTAATGTCTGAACATTTTTTACAAATGTTCACTGCTATTTTTTAATTTAGATCTCACCCATAACTGAACAGAAGTGTAATAAATGGTCACCTTGCATGTTTGTATAAAGTATCCATTTGTACATTTCAGTGCTGCTGATTTCTTTGTCAGCTGTAAATAAATTCTGTTTTTTTCTGATTGTAGCAACATTGAACCATCCCTGTGAATGTGTGTTGGCACAGCTGGTTGTAGTCTCCACCAGGTACACAATTTAGGGACAGATGTCACTTCACTTCAACAAAATGCCTAAACAAGGATCCTAAGACCGTATCACCAGGCATTCTTTTAGTGAAAGCTGCAGATTTAAAATCAGCTTGGAATACTTTACAACTAGTATGAGATTTTAGTAATTAGGGTAAAATTGATTCCAATGCTGTGAGATACACAAAAATAATGGTGGATGGTCATTGTTAAATTGCTTTGCTAGCATCCAAAGCAATCACCATCACAGACATACACAGAACAGACAACACTACCAACTTGGCTCTTTGTATTAATATGGAGAACAAATAATCATCAGATCAGTTGTCATATTTGTCCATGGCCAACACAAGGCAGGACAATCTAAAGAAGATGAGAACAGAAATAGAATGTATGTTGCCCAATGTCCAGGATTTCAGCAGAATCAAAGCTCTATTAAGCCGAATCTACATTGTACCAGAAAAAATAAGAGATTTGCAAACCACCCTTGTCTGGTGGAAGGATTATTTACAAGGTAATGGGTTGTTTATGTATTGTCCTCTATGTACTTTGTTGTCTTCTAATATTTGTAAAAGAAACCTCCTGGGTTGCCAAACAATTTGTTTCAGTGAAGAGAATAAGCTAACCTCTGAAATGAACTTTTGCTGTTTGTATAAAGATTCCCTGCAGTGTACAGTGCTTACAAATTGTTCATTTGAAGTATATTTCAATGGGCAGATGGAACATGGATCAAAGAATAAGTATAACAGCAACTGATATAACTGTGTTTACTCTCACTTCAGAAAATGATACTACTGGGTGAAGAAAAACTATTTGAATAAAATGAAAGATTGCCATACATGCTTTTCCAGCATTCCATATTTGATCTAATCTTTTTATGTAATGCATATGATATAGTTTAAAATTTATGTTTTATATGTTTATATCTGGAACATTTATAATATTATGGGAGATTTTGACTGCAATTTAAACATTTGCACAGCAATTGTGCATACGTATGACTATATTGAAAGGTTTATCTGTAACAATCTGTTATTTATTCTCTTTTCTTGTCATGGTTTTAGTTCTGGCATCATGACGTCACCTTGGGGGGAAGTTTCTTCCCCTTTGAGTGGCACACAGCTCCCCATGCATGCGCAGTCCAGAGTCCCCAAGATTATTGGTCCATGAGCTCCGAACGGTTGGGGATCACTGCTATAAAGGAACAGCATTTATTCTTGATCTGGTATTTATTAATCTGATAGGGGACAGCTCACTTGGTTTTCACCTGAAAATAGCACAACCATTTGTCTTGAGTGACAATCATCTGACATGCCTATTTATTGTACAGCGTTGCGTAATATGTTGGCGCTATATAAATCCTGTTTATTATTATTAATAATAATAATAATAATAATGTCTCGCTTTAGGTGGACATAGCAGAAAAAATTGCAGTAGGCAGCCAAGACCTAGACTGGACGAGAGACTGGATGTGTACCTAGCTTAACTTAAAGTTCCTAATATCCTACCTCTCAAAGCAGTCAATTCTCCATCATTCTATTCTCATGCCCACGCCATCAAAGATATACAATCCCCCTTGTGCATTCAGTGTTTGCCTAATTATCCATTGTTCTATCCGGTTATATATTTTGTTTCGCTTATATTTCCATTGAGTGGATTCTACATCTGCACTTGGTTCTCTGTGCAATGATTCACACCTTAGCAAGGGGTAAAGGGGAAGACACAATACTATAAAGATGTTTTGTATTCTTACCATTTCCCTGTACAACCTTTATTCATGATGTGATCGGTTCCATAATCCAGCTTCATCCCGGCATGGACAGGTTCACCCATGATAGTCTAACTCAGCGTTTCCCAACCAGAGTTCGTCCAGAGGTTTCTAAGGGCTCCTTGAGCAATTTGTAAATCTCAGGTCAGTTTAACAAATCCCATTGTTCTTTTTTACTGTTTGTATAAGTGAAATGTACTCAAGTGGCCAGCAATGTAAGAGGCATTCTTACCAATGACCACCACACTTATATACTGTGAATTATGGATATAGTACCGGTAATTATATTCCCTGAAGACCACTGCTCTATCTTTCCTAATTTTAGGGAGCTTCAATAAATCAGGCCCAATCTGTGTTACATGATCTTGTGCATCACTTAATAAAATAATGTTAATTAAAGCATACTTCAATTCACTAATCTATTTGTTGCATTCAATCTAATGCTATCTAAGCAATCACATTTTTACATAGAATCACCTTAATTTCCGCAGGAAGCATTAGCAATATTATCGTTTGGAAGACAAATGAAGCAGCTGGAAATTTGTAATGGATGCTGCAACCATTCAGCTAATGGGCTGTAGGCATAGGGAAATTAATGAGTGTGTTTTGCCTATAGCAGCTGTAAGCTTCTGATATATTTCAATCAAAGGGCTTCAGGTAAGCTGTATGCAAGATGGAGCTAAGGTGTAAACTGTGCCAAGGCATCAATCGTTCTAATTATACATGATAATGTTCTGGAAATTTCTGGAGCCAGAAAAAGTGCAATAAAGTTCTGTTGACTTTCGTCATCCTTTCTATACTTTTGGACAGAAATAAAATTTTAGTTTAGGCTCTACTGTTGTTGTCCCATTGATGAGATTTTTCCTGACCCAAAGGGACAACAGGAAGTGAGAGGAAATCCCCTTTTGTCACCAAAATAGGTGTCACATTGGAAGATTTCCCCTCACCTCTTGTTTCAGTTCCTGTTTTTGATGTCAATGGGTACTAAGACAAATAAAGGGATAAATCAGAGGGGATACAAATTATGGGACAACCTGACAGTGGTTCCAACCCTTCACCATGTTATTAACAACTTAAAAAAATTGCAGTAGGTAAATGTCCATATACTGCCTTGCTATCAACTTGCAGGAATGATGAATGATCTTAAAGGTGAAAGTGATCGTTTTCACATCCAGCAACTTTTAAGGGGAAACTATCTGTTCATTGAAACTTCCCGTTGCTAGCCTTCTTGAGCTATATTATATCAAGACCAAAGCTTTGTTTGTGGTGATCTGTTACACTACCCACCGACACTAATTATGCCCTTGAAGTTTTTATTCATTAAATTTCATAAGGCCCATTATTGCCAGTTTTCTAGGGCTAGAGAATCTGAAGCAATTCTTGGCTACCACGAGTCAGCAAAAATGAAGTCTCTTAGCAAATAAAATTGTAGTAAAATAATACAGAATATTAGGATTTCTTGTTTTACAGGGACAGATGATCTTCTAATATAAGGCAAAGCCCAGTAAGCAGCCGTTTTTCAAGTGTGAAGTGCAGAGTGTTTTTTTTATTGTTTCTTTTTGAGTTTTATTTTTGATTTACTATAATTTAGAACCTCACTTTTCTTTTTCTAAGATCTGATTTTTGTTTAAATTTCAAAGGTTACTAAATGTTTGTCTTCGTGGATGGTTCATGAGCAGTACCTGTTAAAAAGCCTCATTCTCTGCCGAATTACTCCGTTCTCCAGTTTGTCATAGGCCCAGATTTGAAAGGAACCTCGAATGAATAATGAAAGGTTTGCTGGAACTCTCAGGGCAAGTTGTTTTTGTGTGTGCGTTCCTTATATATTATCAATGAGAAATAACACGGTCATCATTTCTTCTACACTGGAGACCATAACAACCCAGGTACTGCTAGGAAAAAGCAAATACACAGCTTGCAGCCCTTTCCCCCTGTATTTAAGAAGGTTCACTGGGCCTGATTTATTAAGGCTCCCCAAGGCTGGAGAGAATACACTTTCATCAGTAAAGCTGGGTGATCCAGGAAACCTGGAATGGATCTGGTTCAGGATTGAAAATATTTGCTAACCAATAGCAAGTGGCTTTGAAGAAATACATTTCAGGTATGCTGCATCATCCAGCTTCACTGCAAAAAGTGTATCCTCTCCAGGTGAGCTTTAATAAATCAGGGTCATTGTGTCCATGTATTAACTTCTGTTTTGATCATTCATTATTAATCTTACATAATAAAAAAGTAAGGAAAAATAGTGTGTGCAAGGCAGGGCTAACAAAATGTAAAAAATGTAATGGCACCCACAATTAGGTCACACCCGCATTGTTACCAGAGAGTTCCACTGACTCCCCATATGTAAAAATAAATGTGGGCTTGTGGACTTTTTGGTCTCTTATTCATAAATGAATAGAAGCTGGGTTGTCAGACCTGAAAGATCATCAGCTATCTTATCATTCATGGAGGTAGAGTATAATGATCTTCTTTAATATGTAATTGTGTAAGTGATGCAGCACTTTTATTCACTGCCATGAAACACCAACCTTAATGAATGTATATGACCTTATTAGACTGTATTAGACTGGCTGTAGGAATTTGTAATGTCAATTTTTCTGGGTTAGCGACTAAGTATTGAAGCAAGAAAGTCAGGCAACTTAAATTAAGTAAAGAATTATATTAGGTCAGCAATGGAGGCCTTCAAGGTTTTCTCAGGAAAGATATTTAAAAGACTCTATTACCATACCACTCATTTCAGGAAAAAATTTCCAATCTGATACATCTTAACATGTGCCATTGTAATAAAATAATATCAACTTCAGTCATTGGGCCTGAATTATTAAAGCTTTCCAAGGCTGGAGAAGATACACGTTCTACAGTGAACCTGGGTGATCCAAAAAACCTGCAATGCATCTGGTCCAGGACTAGAAAATAGCGAATTACTTGAAAGAAATTCATTCCAGGTTTGCTGGATCACCCAGCTTCACTGCAGAAAGTGTATCTTCTCCAGCCTTGGAGAGGTATAATAAATCAGGCCCAATGACCCAGAATGAGTATGCAGCTCAAGTATTCAGATATTTATCATTATGTATCAGCATGATTTTTTTTTTGTCAAGTATGTGACTGAAACTACCAAAATATCCGCCCATTTTATAGAATGAGTTCAGCAGTGGCAGCTTCTACCATGTCCCCATGTCACCATGTGTGGTAAATCTTCCTAAGGTTCGAGCAGTGCACATATTCTTATTTCTTGCTTGTATCACTAGCAACAGTGAAAATCACAATTGCTGCATTATTCTTTAAAAAATGGGTCACATTCATTAAATTTAAAGTTATAGGTATATTGGTTAAGTATATCTTAAAGCTGAACTCCAGCTATATACTCTGGATATATACTACCTTAATAACAGCTATTTCACCTACCTAAAGATTTGTATTTCTGTCTGTTTCCCTTTGACCTACAGGTCACTTTTTCCCCCATTACCCAGCAATCGGAAACTCTGATAAGAGCAAGCATTGCTGATTGTGCAGCTTCAGTGTTAACAAGGAGAGGGGCTGCTGTACTAAAACCTCAGTTTATTGGTATGTTATACAGGGCCCTAGGAAACCTGGTCATCAATAATAAACAGAATATATATAGCACCAACATATTACACAGCGCTGTACATTAAATAGGGGTTACGAATGACAGATACAGACAGTGACACAGGAGGAGGAGAGGACCCTGCCCCGAAGAGCTTACAATCTAGGAGTTTAGATATACTGTGACTAATACCCGTGGCCCCCCTCAGTCCCATATCTACCCCATTCAGCCAGTTCACAAGTTGTGTTTTTAATACTTTCATCTGGTCTAATTGTACAGACCAGTTCTCTAATGGAGAGGCCACCTATTGAACAAAGTTGTGTTTTAAGCCATGGATAATGTATGGAAGGGTTAGATTCCGAGCTGGTTTTATTTATTACTTTGTGTGTCATCATCGGGGAGATTTAGTTTTTGTCTTTATCTATTAAATGATTGTCACTGGGACTGAAAGTAAAAAATAAATATGAACTGAAGGTAAATGTTCCTCTTGCTGCTGTATCTTTAAAACTTTGTAAAACTCTCCAATAACAAAATAAATCAGAGGTTTGTTTTCTTTTTATTCCTTTAAACAAAAAAAAAATATAGTTTTGCTATAAATAGACTTTAAGGCCTCAAATCGGGCTCAAAAAGTCCTATTGCTGCCTGTGTGTACATATAGTGAACATCCTGTAGTGTAAACATTTGCTACACATGTGTACAATAACAAATATTTGTATTCCCATGTAACATTCCAGCTGTCCTTCCAGCAGCAGCTCAGCACTCAGAGGTTTATTTTTGTAAACTTTGCCCCCCTAAAGTGGGTTTGTATTACTGACGTCATCAAGCAGCGGCAGACTGCACTTGACGTGTTCGCGGAGCGCCGCCCACTAGTTTCTATTAGCAGTGATTCCGCAATGGAATCAAACCGGGATGAGGCGGAGCGCTGTATAGCTATCGCTGTGAACGCTATTAAGAGCCAGAAAACGGACAAGGCCTTGCGGTTTCTGGAGAAGGCTCAGCGTCTCTTTCCCACGGATAAGGCGCGAGGTAACGAAGTGCACCGGGAAAAGCGGCTCTTAGGGTGGGGGAAGGGTAGCTGGCTGTGGTACAGCTGTGGCGTCAGAACATGTACCGCGCATGCGCACACTAAGCTAGTGGTGTGGAGGACTGTGGGAGTTGTAGTACTAGTGTTTAAAAAGAATTGGGTTATTGCTGACAAAGGCTGATATCTCCATCCTCTGCACCTCCGTACATTGTGCTTATGACTCGGGCATGTTTGCTGAGTGAACTCTGAGAACCCTAGTCCTGTGTAACCTGTACTACCTGTGTGTGTGGAGATGTCAGGAGACTACAGTGCGTAAATATGGCGGCGGCCAGCTGTATGCCGGGCACTGTGTCTGGTATGGAGCTCTGAGGCAATAGATTCCTGACAACAAGCTTATTACGAGTCAGAGCCATGTCTAATCCATAATTACAGTGATTTTTACCGGAAAAGGTTTATGTCATGAAACAGCAGGGTATATTACGGCCCGAATACTATGACAGAGTGCAGAGATGGACCACAACCCCCACAATGCACCGCGGCCACAGAGCCGCTAGGTACACTCAGCCTAAAACAGCAGAGGCCAGCAAAATGAGCGGCCTGCTTTACTAGGGCCTTCTCCATGGCTGTGTACGGTGCCTCTACCATGGGGTGTACTGAACCTTCACCCACACAGCTGTAATGGGAAAACATTGTGTGTCGGGGGGATGGGCTTCAGAGGAATTCAGAATGGGGGCTCCACTTCCTGTGTACAGGGAGAAGGGTCAGGCTCATTTTATTTTAGGGATAGCAGTGTTCTCCCCAGACCCTTCTAGCTGGGTGCACCACCAACACTTAAGTAACCACCCGCCTGGTTTTTGGTGGTCACTGAAGATTTCGGTCACAATACAGCGGCTGCCCCCACCTACATCTTCACACCGAGCTTTAAAATGTTTCTGGGTTACACACTGGATAGGTTATGATGAGCTGAATCACCTCCACCCCCTGATATCTTGAATTTCCCTGTCCTATGACCTGGCTATAACACAGAGGAATCATGATCATACAATATATAGCACATTACACGGCAGGTATCTGAAAGTTGACATTGCTGTTCTGGTTGCAAGCTCTGATCTGCCATTAATAATTTAAAAGTTTATTTTTATTATTATTATTATTATTATTATTAAACAGATATATATAACGCCAACATATTACACAGCGCTGTACATTAAATAAGGGTTACAAATGACAGACAATTACAGGCAGTGACACAGGAGGAGGAGAGGACCCTGCCCCAAAGAGCTTACAATCTAGTAGGTTAAGGAATTAGCACACAATAGGAGGGGAGATATGTAGTGGTGAGAAGTAGTGATGGTTTCAAAAGACAGAAGAAGATGGGTAGGCAAGTTTGAGAAGATGGGTTTTGAGTGATCTTTAAATGAGCAGAAAGTAGCAGCAAGCCGAATAGGACGAGGAAGACCATTCCCAGAGAGTTGGGGCAGCTCTAGAAAAGTCTTGGAGCCGTGCGTGTGATGAGGTTATGAGTGAGGAAGTCATTAGAGGAGCGGAGAGAGCGACTGGAGTATTTTTTTTTTTTTACCAGGTCAGAAATGTAAATGGGTCAATAACTGTGTAGGGATTTGAAGGCAAAGCACAGGAGCTTAAATTTGATTCTAAGGTGAAATGGAAGCCAGTGTAGAGATCTACAAAGAGATGCAGCGGAAGAGGAGCGGAGGGAAGGATGGATGAGTCTGGCTGCAGCATTCATAATAGATTGTAGAGGAGAGAGTCGGGTTAGTGGAATACCAGCGAGAAGGATGTTACAGTATTCCAGACGAGAGATGATAAGAGCATGTACAAGGAGTTTGGTGGTCTCAGGGGACAGGTAGGGGCAGATTTTGGAGATGTTGCGTAGGTGAAAGTGACAGGACCTGGAAATGTTCTGAATATGGGGGGTAAATGAGAGTGCAGAGTCAAGGGTGACACCAAGACAACGTGCCTGAGGGGAGGGCCGAATAACAGTGTTGTTAACAGTTAGAAATATGTCACGGGGGAGATTAACATTAGCATTAAAGAAAATCCCCCACCAGGGACAAATGTGTTCCTGACACTTGTCTGGCTTCCTGCTCGTACCAGGTCTCATCTCACTGGAGATAATGGCTTCCATTACCTGCACAATAGCCGGAGCTACATTGGTGGTTTTCAGTCATGTGATCCTGGATCGGCTTGCAGACCGTGGATTAGTGCCCCAAAAAGGCTCCATCACAGATAACAGATACTATTTATTTTCTTATCTCCTCATGGAGTGAGGCAAGCATGGTACACATGCAATCCTAAGAATTTTTAAATTGTCCCTGGACAAAAAAAAATACATTCCACATTTCCTTTTTTTTTTTTCTTTAATAACTTTGCAAGTGCAGTAGCGAGCTAACAACACACTGCTTCTTCTATACTGAAATATCTCTAGGCTTGAGAAACAGGCAATGTTGGCGTTTCATGGCTGTGCCCCATGTCCCCTGCTGCATAATAAATGAATATTTAAAGTGGAATTAATTTTACTTGATCAGGCGACGCTTGTAGATGCAAAGCGGGTAAAAATGAAGGCCTGGAAGTGGTAACCATGTAGTTGTCACCCGTGTGGACGTAACCCCACTCCAGACAAAGTGAGACAAGTACAGCACTCGGTGGCTGCCATACTTGTATCCCAGCACTGAGGTCTCCAAATGTCAGCCAGGGCACTATTGGCATGGAGTTTGTATGGTCTCCTTATGTTGCATGGGATTCCTCTCATACCCAGAAACATACTAAGTAAGATAATTGGCTTTTTAAGAAAAAATTAATTGGCTTACAATTATGTTAGGGATGTTAGATTGTGAGCTCTTCTGCGAGACCGTCGCCTTACAGATCCCTTTTAAAATCACCTCATTTATATACTAAGGAGTTGGGGCCGGACTGGGTGTAGAAAAGTGAGATCCGCATTTTCTTTGCTGGGTAACAGAGGGTCTAAACCACAAACATTTCTAAAAGGAACAACCTGTAAGTTGGCAGCCAAGGCAGCGCACTCTTCACTTTTCATCTGCGTATTTAGCTGTTTTCCTGAAACTCTTCTAACCTTACCCCCATTGTTTCAGATGAGGCAATTCAAATGCTACATCACTACTTGTATCCCTTAATTCTAATTTTTATGTCTAGGTAAATCCAGTCACTGGGATCTCATATACAAGTTAAACATGCCATTTTTATTATTTTGAAATCTGCAGCTTTTATTAAAATATCTGTTGATCCTGCCATAAAAAAGTCCTGGGCACTTAGTTCAGTGTTGTCATCTTTGCCCATAGACTTCCCAAGGAGGCTACAGATGGTCATTTCCTAACACATTACATGGTTCACTTGTTACTATTAGGAAGCCTGACCTGTACTGATAGAGTTCATGCATATAGACAGGAAGTGACTACAAGACACCAGCACTGCAGAGATTGGGGGGAGTGAATAAGTAAACACAAAATTCCAGCTGGTCTGATACATTCCCTCTGCAAAAAAAAAAAATTATATGCACGCTATATCATCGATAAATGTATCCACTGAGCTGCACTCCATTCACTTATAAGCCGGGTGCAATTCAAGCTCTATAGTAGCACCGGTTCTTATTGATTTGTGTGGGATCTGGACCCAGAAGCAGACCCAGCAGGCAGCCATTGTTCTCCAATGTTTTCGTTTTCATCTGCAACTAGAAAGCCTGAATTCAAGTTGGTATCAGCCACTTGTAATCTCTGACAGTATTTTCCCCAGAAATGTATTGTAAGCTGGGTGGAAAGAAGCTGTAGGTGTGTGCTGGTCCCGGTATTGTAACCTAGCTTTTCTGTAACCACCCAAAAACAGGCGATTGTTACTGAAAAATTCTCAGCTAAAAGGGGCTGAGGAGATTACTGCTATTATAAAGCATTTAGATCATGACTGGGAGCCAATCAATTTTTGTGTGTTAAGAAACACATTAATAGGGGAGCAGAGAGCTGACCTTATCTGTCTGCTGGAGCTTTTTTACTGTCCAGGCAGCAGATGGGGGCAAGGGGTGTTGGGGGGGGGGGGTAGTGTAGTGAATACAGTCCGTGTCCTACAACCTATACCTGTAACAGAATATGGTGTCATCCATCAGACTGCAAATTTGTAATTGGATGCACAGGCATAAAACCTACCTATGTATTTATCCATGCGTTCAACTCCAACATCATTGTGTATTTATGTACATTAAGCTGACCATAGAAAACATGGAATACCTAAAAATGCCTGCACAATGGAGAATTCCTATTTCCTGGGGCTTTGCTTTTCAAAATTTAAAAAAAATGCATTTTAATAATGCAGAAAAGTTCACATAAATGTAGGCCATGAACTTTCCCAAAATATGTGTATGTGAAATTAGAATAAAGAATGTAAATTTAACTCTCTCCCCCTTTTTAGGATTTGAGTTTTATTGCAGAGTATTTCCCAGCACTGCCCCCATGTATTTATTATAACTCAGCCATGTTTTATAAACAAACAGCCATTATACAAACCCCCAGACTATGATTATCATTTCTTTTCACCTTTTTCTTCATCACCAAAAGGCAGCTGAAGTTTTGTCACGGTTGTATTCAGGTAACAGATTGCTTATTGTTACATCATTCTGTAACCAAGATCAGTGCGAGCCTAATATAGCCGCCGTGCTCACTTCTGCCTGCGTTGTTTGACTTTTCTGGGACAAATCCTTTAATAAAACAAAAGCTGCTGAATATGTAATATTTATATTTTTTCATAAGGTGTTTGTGTTTATTGCAGGCATTTAAAAGAATGTTTTTACACATCACTTGTTAATTATACACACTGAGGTTTAGAGCCAGAATGTGGTCTTCTTTTCCACATACTTTACCATCATGATCTGGATAAAGGAGAACCCTCACAGACACTTACTATACCATTTCAGCTTTGCTGGGTAAGCCCATTGTTTACAGGACACAGACCCATGAGAGTATCTTTGTATTTTGTTCGTAAGACTTAAGCTACGTACACACGTCAGATTTTTATCGCCCGATAATCGGCATCGGCCAATTATCGGGCGAAAATCTGCCGTGTGTACAGTCGGTGTCGTCCATCGTCCGGACGACCGACCTGCCGGATCCACGGACGATGGACGACCTAATGAAAGGGAAGGGGAGAGCGCGCAGCAGGGTGCCGCTCCGTCGCTCTCCCCCTCCCCTCTCCATAGAGCATGAACGGTGCTGTATGTACAGCACCGTTCATGCATCGTGCACTCCCTTGTCGTTGGAAAGGATCGTGAAAGATCCTTTCCAACGACAAAAATTGGCAGTGTGTACGCAGCTTAACTCCAGTACTTGTCCATCTGGCCTTGCTATGGGGTGCAGGGAAGTTTGCTGATATTATATTACACCATATATTTACTTTCCATGCAAGAAGCATTAGAAGCTGCAGCAGGTATCTCACGCTCATCTTCTTTCCTGTGTGCATGCATCATATATGTTTTAATATCCTATTTTTAAAGAGCTACTCTCACCTAACCCACCTTCACTTTCAGCATTTCAGTACTGAGGTCCAACCACAATGTCTGGCCATTGTTTACTCTGCTGCCTGTGTGGTACAGCCCCATTAACTTCTATGAACAGTTCACCAACCAGGAGACAAAATGAGACGAAGCTCCATAGAAGTTCATTTGGCTGTACTAAGGGGGCAGCGGAGCGGTGAAGGAATTTTAAATAATTGCTGAACCCGGTGTTTGGATCTCAGTAATTACTGAGGTTTGGAAGAGGAGGGAGAGGGGTGAGGATAAGGAATAGTTAGGTTAAAGCACATAGTTATGCTATTCTTTAATAGTCTACCTACCTCTATCCTCTGTATGACCAGGGCCAGAATGTACAGGACAGAATAAATATTTGTACAAGCTTTAACAAATTGCTACCACATTTTACAATCTTGAAAATGTTAATGAAGAGCTTTGAACCAATTTTAATATATAAACTGGATAAGACCATGAACAATTATACCAGAACAACTCTGACATGTATCAAAGGAATTCAGGTGTTCATTAGAAAATCAGATCTAGGGGTGTTGACAGAGCAGCTTTCCTTCTACAGGGAGTTGTGATGTAAATAATAAGTTTAGATTTAGGGTAATTGCTTAATGATTTCAAACAATTTTTGTCTTTAGCTTGGCAAAGGCCAAATGTTTTCTCATTTATTATAAAATCTCAGTGTAGAATGATGATTGGAGGATAACCATTGGAATCTAACTGCTGATGGATATTATGAAAAATGGATTGTTCTTTCTACTTTTTTAGTTTAATTATAATAAGTGAACTATACGTGTTTAGGAGTAATCGGCAAAACGTTATCCGGTAATTGGGTTAGTTTTTAAAATATTCTGAAGAAGCAATAATAGACGGAATGTGCTGGGTGGAAAACAGATAGTTTGGGGGCTTTTTATTTTTATTCTGTAGTTCTTTGTGTACTCGCATCTTGCGTGATTTCTTTGTGTTTCTTCCCAACATGAGTTTCCTTATTGCTTGCTTTCTTTGGAATACTCTGCAAGCTTTTTTTGTCTTATAATTGGTATTTATATAAAGGATTGTTATGTATTTATGTGTTTAAGGGGAGCTCTGCTGGACATTATTGCTTTATTGATTTAGGAGAATGGGGTTACACTGATCTGAGGTTAATTGTGGCTGCATTATTTGTGTCCTTGTGGACACAAATGTATAGGGAGAAACCTTTGCCCATATATGTTCCAAAAACAGCCAATATTTTCCCTCGCAGTTGCAGGGAACTGAGCTTGCAGTTCATCAGAAAAATAGTAAAACTTTCAGCCTCCTGGCTCTCTCTGACACTTGTTCAGGTTTGTTGGTCCAGCGGACCTAAGGTTTGGGAGACCCTATTAGTTCTCCAAGCTCCCAGATTTCACACAGATTTCCTTCTTTCCTACAAGCTGCATCCATTCCTTGCTGCCTGAGTCTCCCGGCCTCAAAAACAAACTCACTTTAATATCACCTGTCAGGGGCTTCCAGCCATATCCAGGCCCTTTAATTCTTCTCCCACACCTTGATATAAACTTCTAATCCAGCCTTACACTTCTCACTATGTGGAGGGATTGTTCTAGTACATACTGCTTTTGTAGGTTTCCTAATCCAAGTTTATTCTGTTGAATGTCATTTCTTTTCATTTTAAGCCTGGAAAATGAGTGTAAATCTTTGTACTATGCAGACGATCTGTAATAGGGAGTTGTTGGAGGGAAGATATGATGCCAATGTGGATGGCACGCTGGTATTTGCATAGTAGGCAAAGATCAGAACCCAGTTTCTGTATTAGCAAGCTTCATGATCTATGAACAAGTGTAATTTCACGTCAATCTGTGTCTTAAATGATTAACCTGCTTGTTTGTCAAGTGAAAGATTGTAAAACTTTTTCCTGAATCGGCAGAAACAATGCAGATTTTGAATGAGTTCCATTCAGTCTGTGTGACCTAAAAAACTATTACTTATAAAGCTGATCCAGATTTAGATTTGAAACAATGTCTATTATTCTGTAATCCTAATGTGAGAGGAGGATGTATTTATACTGCACGTAAAGTGTTTGTACATGGTCTCTCCCTATACATCTGCCTTCCATAGGGCTGTGCTAGGATTAGACAAGCACGCATGGCCGCCCTCCATAGATTGAATACATGCATGATAAATAGGCGTTTTGGTCAGACCATTCATTTCAACATATTTTTGGCGTGTTATTCACCAGTATAATCCTCTGCCAGTATAAAACCCTGATTCTGGTGCTGGGTGCCCATGTTTGATTTGATGTTGGCAGCCCCAGTAAAGTCAGATCTGTCACTATATAGAATTCCTTTTCCCTTCAGCCAGCTGCTACATGTGGAGGGCAGAGGTGCCAGTGTTCTCCCCAGCCCCTTTTGGGTGGTTACTGAGGATTTTGGTCACAATACAGGGGCTGCCACCCGCCTACAGCTTCTTCACACCCAGCTTAAAAAATATTTCTGTGTTCGAAGGGAAAATGAGCTGTGTTGAGGATTTGATACTTTCAGCAAGTGTAGAAGTACCTTGCAAGTCATTAAATAATTGTATTTGAATTTGAAAGAACACACACGGGACATATTCATTTAAACAAATTGATGTCTACTTTTATCTGTATTTATCTGTACTTGTTTCTGTATAAGTCAATGACAGAGTCCCTTTAGCTGGTATTACCAAGGTTAAAGCAGCATTAATCTATGTTATGGTGGACTGCTTCTGCTGACATTCTGGGTTCGGAGTCTTACCATTGGCTTCATCTTCCTGTCTCAGCATTAGATGTCCTTGGTCATGGTTAGGCCAGGATGTGATAAGTAGGAGATCTCCTCTGGGGGTGGTCGCACGATTCTGACTTAAAAAGGGGGATTCAGATGTGAAAGAATTGGGCTCTGAGGTAATCGGGTTTCCAGATTTGACAGGGGGCTCCTACTGTAAAGGGAAGAACTGTAATGTTCCTAATGTGAAGGAGCTTTGTCCTCAATGGTGGAGACTTTTCAAGGGGCGCATAGATCTGCAGCTAGAAGATCAGCAGAGGTGCAGCGTGGCTGGGGAAGAGGAGCCCAGGTCCGAGTTCTGTATCAGGACTTGTAGCTATAACACTGCTGTGTGTGGTGTCTGAGCCACAATTACACATCTGAGGTAGATTAAAATGTAGGGAATAAAGTTATTCGGAACTGCTAGAAAGGGAAGACCGTACAGTATTATCTGTGACTTGCTGGTAGGCCGGCTACACATGGGCAGATCCTCCGCTAATTTTGCACTTGACCAGTGTTCGGGGTGAGATAAACCTCAGGACCATGAGAGCAGACAAAGAGCTTCATTTGTACTTGTGTGAGCAATGTTCACTAACCCACCTGAGGACCCAAAATATCTGTCACCTACAAGTGTTTGTTGTTGAATTCACTTTAGTGTTCTGATAATCGGACTGTTTTGTCAGATCTGTTATTGAACCAGAAGGAGAAATTGACCTGCAATTCCTAGACTTTATATTATATTTTGAAATATTTGTGTTTTTTTTCCACTGTCCCACAACACAATTTTCACCTGTGCATTATGGTACTTGTATAAACCTTGTGTTAGAGATCTATGAAGGTGCTAGCAGGTGGCTCCCATTCTTTTATTCACATTGCCGTGGAATAAGCATGCAGATAGGGAAGTCAGAATTCTGTATAATTACAGTGTTCTTCTATTTGTATAATAATACGATGTCCCAATTCTAAATTATAGACAACACACTAAAACAAGGCTTATACATTGGTTACAAACAATCATAGGATGATTTTTAGCACGCTGATCTCTGATCAGATTTTACCTTCCTATCAGCTAAAATCTTCAGCCTGTGTTTGTTTTTTCTCTGTTTTTTTCTTGGCCATCTTTGTATTTCTGTTACCAGGGATTACTTTGATTTGTGATGCTCAATTCTATATAAGTCTATGTTTACCACAGCATCTGCAGAGAAAATATTCAGCGAGATCCTGATAGTACTCCACCTGCTGGCTGCAAGTGATAAATATGAAAAATTATTATGTAGTATGCAGTTATATATTTACCTGATTTAAGAAATGTATTCCAGATTTTTAGTACTTATACAAATATGGATAAACTGCGGGTTCCTCAACCCGCCAGTGCTGTACTCACAGATATTTCCCAAGTTGTATTCTGTGATTTTCTTGGATAGAATGCATTGTTGTTGAGCCTCACCCTTCTACAATCCATATTTCGAAAGGAGGAATGTTAATTATAGATCAAAGTACAATTTGCTTCTTTCCTCTCAGCAAGGTACCAAGATTCGGAGTTGAATTCAGCAGCCATAAGAGGACACTACTGTCTTCTGTTGTTGTACTGAGGAGCGACATTGGTGTGCTTTAAAAGATCTGTGAAAACGTATTCTGATAACTGGTTGTGGTTATTTATTTATTATTTATTATTCCTTTACTTTCCATGCTTTATTCGGATTTTTCTGCACATTTATATACAGACCAACCTGCAGCAGAAATGGCATTACGGGAGGCTGATACAACGATGATTGTGTCACTGGAAGATTTGTTCTAGTTTTTGTCTAACCTGACACTGTCGCTTCTGCTGCTTGTAAATGTGCAGAAAATGTTTCATTGAGGAGGAACGTGATTTAGCACACAGAGCACAGTATTCTCCCCAGAAATGTTTTAGGCTGAGTGGGAGGAAGCTGGAGGTGGGTGGTCACCCCTGTATAGCAACCCAACCTTTCAGTAAACACCCAAAAACAGCCAGGTGGTTGGTGCACCCAGTTAGAAGGGGCTGGGGCGAGCACTGTAGTGTGCATCTAAGCAATATTTATCATTCCAGAACTTGGCCACGTTTATTGCCCATATGTGAGGATGTCAAGTAGCTGGGTAAAGGAAATATTACAGGACAAATCCAGACGAATGTCGTAGTTCCAGATATTAATCTTCTGCAGCATTTGTTGTCATTGGGCAGATGTATTTTAGGATTATCTGTAGAGTTGAATTTTATTTTAGGTCCCAGGTACTTCCAATCAGCGCCATGCAAATCCCCAGCTCATACACAATACAGATGTTCTGTATGGTAAATCCCAGTTGAACTTTCTGAATTTATTATGGTTTAGTCGGGCTACTTACACAGTTATGAATTTGGGTGCCTTTTTTATTTCTTCTATTTGCTGCTTCAAAGAATCAACAAAACCTCTGCTAGCAGCACATGAGGCGGACCTCTGCTTATCACAGAGCACAGAGTTCCAGGTCTCCGGCTATCCTGCACCCCTCCTCACCTAGCGGCACCTTATTCCTCATTCCTGTAGGTTTCTTGAGGGTAGCCGCTTCTCATGTACCTGTCCTACACATCCCAGATTGCCCGCTTTGTGGGTTCTAAAGGGAAAAGGTAAATATATCTGCCATGTCTGTTCCCCCAAGGTAAAACACAATTTACCCTCAGTACAGAGGGAGCACCATTCAAGGGTCCCTTACATTTCTTCACAGATTTTACCTTTAAGTTCATGATTCCTGTAGTCTTATGGGGATAGTATGATGCTTTTGTTGTATTTTAGGTAAACGTGTAAAGTGGATCTAATTGATGTTCATAATTTTATCAATGTGGTAATTGGTAAAACTGTGTCTGTGAAAATATTGGGCTCCAAATGACCTTTATGTGTTTAACGTCTCTTGTAGAACTCATAGACTCCCTCACAAATACCAGCCAAGCCAACGGCCAGCCTGAAAGCACAGAATCGCCAAACCCGCGTCTCCGAAAAAATGCTGCTGAACCTACCCCCGCTGCCAATGGTGAAGCCGGGGGAGATACTGGAAAGAGCTACACACAGGACCAGCTGGAAGCAGTAAAAAGGTGACTCAAACTTCACCAGCATACCTGAACAGTGATTTTTACATAAAAATATTGTTCGGTATAAAGTTTTTTTTTTTTTTTTTGTGTGTGTGCGCAAAATGGAGTTTTCACTTCACTGTGGGGTACAAATAAAACAATTTGTCATTGAGCATAATATGTAAGTACATGAATGTGTTTTTCACTGGGGCTGCAGTAATAATGTCTTTTAGCTGGTTTCAGGTTCATGAATAAATTCTACTCCATTGTTACCAAGGTACACATGATGCTGAAGTTTGGGGGAAAAAATTCCATTTCAATATTAAAGTGCCTTTAGCCACAGCAGAATTCAGTTAGATACAGGTAGTTAGTTTTTTACCATGTATCTTCTGTCAGATAGTTATAGTTTCAGATAGATAGATTACCACCTGGTGGGTTTTTGATATTTTTTTTTCTAGTTCAGTCAACTTCAAGGATATAATCCAAAAATCATACCATGATAGATCCTTACACACCTGATTGTGTCTGGAATAGATTTCTACATATTCAGGGTTCTCTACATCTGTGTTACAAAGTTATGTTTTAAAACAATGACATTGATTTTTACTGGATGGTAAACGTTAATCTGATCAGAAATAAATGTGTTATTGCCTTTTACTTTAACAGGGTAAAGCAATGTAAAGACTACTATGAAATTTTGGGAGTATCCAGAGAAGCCACAGAAGATGACTTGAAGAAATCCTACAGAAAGCTGGCTCTAAAATTCCATCCAGATAAAAACCACGCTCCTGGTGCCACAGAAGCATTTAAAGGTAGGTTAATTGGTGTGCAATGTTTCAGTGGTTATCATATGGAGTGGAGGGTAAGATTTCATCAGGGTTTTCTTTGGCTTAAACAACTTTTGTTGTTTGGAATGTTTTCCTTATCAATGCTATAATGATGAGTCCTCCATAGTACTAGGTTAAGATATTTGGCATAGTGTCAGTATCGGCCTTTAGATTAGATTGTGTTATGCTATAATGCCAAATCAGTTTTTTTATCACCTTTGTGTGGTGTATTCATCCATAGCTATATATACCCAAGGCTGCAATAACCCTCCCAGGCCTTAATAGCTATTGGGAGGTAATATTTTTGCCATGAGAGTAAAAAAAAAAACAATAATTCCTGGTAATTGGTGCTTGCCAGGTACCATACCATGTCCTGTTCCTGCTGAACCGTGTGTACATTAATTCTAAAAGCCAAAACATCGATAGTTCCTGATGAATTCCCAGTGATAGCTGTGTATGATGCTTCCATGTGCTTACACTGCATTATCCTGAGATCAGCAGTGCTGCCATACAGGATGAGCTCTCATTTCTACCATTATCTGTCTAAAGCAGATTAGTGGCCACTCAGCTGCTTGTGCTGCAGATTTCAACACGCTGGTTTTCTAGATGAACAGGAAATGTTTAAATGAATATCCCAGGGTGCCCTGTACTAGGAGAATATAGAGGCTGCCATTGCTGAAGTCTCTTTTTTTAGTTTTCTGGCTTGATTTTTGATAACATAATAACTTCAAAATTTTTTCCAGAACATACGCAGATCTTCACTTTACCTAAACTTTCTAATCCACATGCTTGCTCTGGTTTAGTAAGGATAACAGCAAAGGAAATGGTATTCCAAGGTTAGCAGGACAGGAAGTGAAGGGAAATCTCTGTAACAGTAATACAAACAGTATAATTTTGAAAGTATGGCATGCTAGAACCCCTATGTGCTTTGGCCATTACTCCACTGTTTTCCTGAGATCACAAGACACGTGTCTTCCCAGGTTACCATTCCAGGTCCTTATCTTAAGGCTGACAGGCCAGGTTCGGATAGAGACCAGTAGCGGTACATAATGTTCCCCTTACCTATGTCATGTCTGTTTGTTTGGGGATTTCTGCAGTTTGATGATAAACAAGAAGATTAGGAAATATGGCCAGGCTTTGCATTTTTAAAGCTGCTGCAAGCACATATGGAGATATTCCCAGCAATACAAGAGATATGGAAATGTGTGGAGGGATTAGGAGGATGTTTGCTCTTCTCCCACATTGAGGTTGTAATCCAGATGTACACAGAATATATCGTAGTATCTTCACAATGCAGCATGTGTGGTGATAATGTGTCATTGTTTGCTTTGTGTGTTATTCTGCTGGGTTTAAAAAAAATCTTTTTAATAGGTTTATTGGAAGCACACCGGGCAACCCCAAAAAGTGCAGCATGTTGTAATGTGAGGTAGAGCGAGCCTTGGAAATAGGCTGGGGTTCTGCTGATGAGCAGATCATGCCGAGATGTTCCGGCCTGCTGACAGCTCTCTGTCACTGCTTGTTATTGATGCTTCATAATACCTGGTACTTCTCAAGTAATAAAGCAAAACTTTCATTAAAAATATATAAATAAATATAATATAAATATATAATGGTATTGTAAGCTGGCCATTATTGCATGTTGGTGCCATGTGTGTCCTTGCTGATCTATGACGATCTCTCATTCCTCTTCCAGGTTCACAGAGTTCATAGACATTTGTATGATGGAAGTCATATCTTCAGTTTTTTACTTTATAGTACAATTCAGGTTTATTTCTGCAGCTGCTGATAAGGAAATGCACTGATAACACTGTAATGGTATAACAGGGGGTTTACGGGTTCAAGTTACTGATAGAAACAAATTTCCATAAAGAGCAATGACACGGGGGGGGGGGGCACTTAGACCCCATCAATAGTTTGGGTTTCACATAGCAGTATGGATTAAAGTTTCTAAACGGTTGGAGACTTGCTATGGGCCCTGCTCCCCATTTTCCTATTTGTTTTTGTTTCTCTGTAAAGTTTTTATGTAGACTGGACTATGTGTTTCTTCTTTATAGTATCGGATAAAATAAAACCAGGTAGCTTAATTAAATAATCTGAGCTTTTGGCTAAAGTAATTCAATCTATGAATCTTGCACACTCTGACCATTGAGGTGAAGGGAATCTACTAAACTGGTGTACTTTTACCGCCAATTGATGATCTTTGTGTTTGTGAACACTTGTATGTTTCATCTGATGCTCCAAACCAAGAGCTCTGCATATCACTGCATTGTTCTATAGTAATAAATATCGGTGAGGGATCATACCGTCCTGTCTATCCGCCATTGCTGTACTTGTGTATCCATATTTGTGATTGGTCTATTCTAGCTATTGGGAATGCGTACGCAGTGTTAAGTAATCCAGAGAAGAAGAAGCAGTACGATCAGTTTGGAGATGAGAAGGTGAATCCATCCCACCATGGACACTCCGACTTCCATAGAGGCTTTGAAGCCGACATTTCCCCCGAAGATCTCTTCAATATGTTCTTTGGAGGAGGATTTCCTACTAGTAAGTGAACATTCAGCTCATCTCTACCAATCAGAATCCTTTATATTGTTTGTTTGTGCACATTTAATGTTTAGTTTATGTATAACAATGTCATTTAAATGACAGTCCTATCTATATCTTACAATATATTCTAACCACTATTCCCAGCTTTGACCAGAAGTCATGTCAATTGCCAAGCAAACTGATCTCCATATTGTAATAATATCAAATTATTATATCTGCACTAAGTCCCTAGAAAAGCCTTGTGCAAGGGATCAATATGGCAAACTTCTGCAGAGAACTAAACAATCTGAGTGGAGCATGTATTCTGTATGTAATGCTGGACTTTTCTTGCAAAAGCTCATTTTCTAATATTTGAACCCTCTCTCAGGTAATGTGCATGTGTACAGCAATGGCCGAATGCGTTATACCTATGCTCAGAGACCAGACCGACGGGAACACCAAGGAGATGTAAGTTCAACATTGTGTTGCAAATGGTATTTGTGTTTACATGTTCCTTTCCCAAACCTGGACCACAAAAATATGTCTAGACCTCCATTGCTGTGACTTGGCTGTAATGTGGTCGTTTCACCACTGGGGGGAGCACTGAGACTAAATGTTCAGCAAATTGACCCACAAACTCCGCATCACAGATTCCTCTTTTACTGCACAACTTATTCTTCTGTTATCTTTGTTTTTTTATTATTATTCAGTATTTAGGGGAAATCTATTTTTATTTGCATTTTAAAAGTTAAATTTCAACATCAGTCTTTACAAAACATATAAAAATAGAGCAATTGTACATCCAATAAAGACCACAGTATGAAACACATGTAATATAAAACAATAGGGGGGTTGGGGATACCTGGAAATCATAGTCCAAAAGAGAACCATGGAAACAAAGAATTATCGAGAATTTATATAGCGCCAACATATTACACAGCGCTTTACAAAGTCCATAGTCATATCGCTAGCTTTCCCTCAAAGGAGCTCACAATCTAATGTCCCCACCATAGTCTTATGTCATTGATACAGTCTAAGATCAGTTTTGGGGGGAAGCCAATTAACTGAACTGCATGTTTTTGGGATGTGGGAGGAAACCCAAATTCCCAGGATTCACCAGTACACCTCCATGTATGTGTATGGGGGATTATATAAAGATTTACATTCTGTACTGTGTGTGTTTTCTCTCCTCACTTGTATGAAATATTATCTTTTATCTGATCCTTTTCACATGCACATTTCTTTTATATACTGTAATGATTGTGAATTGTAATCTACCATCAAATTGTCAGCCCCTTTGGAATGATTTTACCATCATTGCTGGTTGTGTTATAATACAGGTTGGGGGTGTCTATTGGGGGATAATATTATGTAACAATATTATAAGCTGATTACTCACCTTCTCACACACCATGAATTGTAGTTATGTGATCCCTGAAAAGGTAATAATATTATTTCTCTGTGTCCAGGGAAGTCTGGGAATGTTTGTTCAGTTGATGCCGATCCTGATCCTGATCATTGTGTCTGCACTAAGTCAGATGATGGTGTCCAATCCGCCTTACAGCCTCAGCCATAGACCGTGAGTACCTGACTAGGCATTCATCGCCATCATACTTCAGTTATAATAATTGGACGTTGGTGAAATATGAATAATTACTCTTTGATTAATTCACCAATGTGGTTGGTTTGCTGTTCCCACAGAAGATAGAAAAATAATCATTTGCAGTCTCTTCTCTTCCTTTTCCTGTAATAAAAAACAGCTGTGAACTATTTATAATTTAGCATTAGAATTTACACAAAGTCCTTCATGTGTTTGTTTCTGTCCAATGTACTGGAAAGGGAAAAAAGGAGAATTAAGAGTTCAATTCTGCTAGAGCTAGGAAGAGAACAAACTTTCCAGCTCTGGTTCTCCTTCCTGATATATTTGCTTGTAAAGCGTTTGATTGGCAATATGCTGTGTATATACCTGTACACACAATAAATAAGGGGAGCCTGTCACTGAAGGTACAAAGGATACAAGATGGGATAACTGCTGGAATAGTTATGGACATGAGGTCCGTGGCATGGCAGAGCCCATTCCAAACAAATTCACTGCAATTACCTGTCCTGAGAAATATAGGATGGATCTCCCTCCTCATATCCTAGCTGTTTGTGATGTCTATTAGCTCTTCTGATGTGTGTTAGGATAATGAGAAGAGTCTATCTATCCTCAAATATGTCCGTACTTCATCACACTTGCCTACCCCAATTATACGGATAGAAGTACATAAATAAGTGGACAGCTGGGGTATTTTGGCAAATTAAAAAATTGTGAATTATAATAAACAACATATAACCCACATTAGGGTCTAAAGATTACGTGCAATTTTTAGGTCCATCCCCCGTAGGTAACTGTGGGATGTTGGACCAATACACTAGACCAGTGGTTGCCAACATTTTCAGACTGGCCGACCACTAAAGTTACCGTCTTTGGACCGCACGTGCGTGGTGAGCCGAGTGTCACTGAAATGGGAAGAATCTTCCCCCATAGTGACGTCATGATGCCAGAACCCACCCATTCTCCCAGAGCAGATCTGAGCCTGCCATGAGAGAGTTAGCGGGTTGTGGCAAGAGACAACCTGCCCACTTCCCTGAGCCTGAGATCCGTACGGGGGACATGATTCGCGACTCTGGCTAGTGCGTCCCCCCAGTGGGGTCCCCCTCCTGACCCTGAAGTGTAACGTAAAGTGGTAGTGTCTCGTGACCCGACGCTTTTCATCTACAAGCTTCCTCAGGAGATCTGCAAGCCGCAATTAGTTAACTACATAGAAATTAGTGGGTGTGATTTGCGTTTAATAAAGAACAAATTCAGAGCAAAATACATACTTATCACATGAGTATATACTTGTTCTAAGTACATTAGGATCAAGATACTGATAATGACATCCATTGGTGTTGTATGATAGAATATTTAAACTATGGTTTTTCCAATAACGGATTATAATAGGTTTGATTGTTGTATATGATTTAAAACAATTGCTGTATGGTGTTTGTGAATGCTAATATCATCAGTTACTGAGTTGGATTAGTAGATCCTTCAGCATTGATTATTATATATGAACTATGTGGAATTAGTATCTATTAGTGCTTGTGTTAAGATTCTCAAAGGTCTTATATAGTAAAAAGTTAGGAGGATTGAAGCCAAAGTTTACTTGATTATTGAGGTGTTGATCATGTAAGTAATATATGGTACTTACTTGTAAATAGTTGTTAGTAGGTTCTTACATGGATAGTCAACTCAAAAGGTGGATAAGAATATATTTCTTAGGCCTTTGCTAAAAAAAAATAAAAATGCAAAAGGGTGATCACTTCTTTTGTAGAACGTAAAATAAAGCTTGCTATATACCCTAATAAATTAGTATCCAAAATATTTATTTTATTTCATATTGGAAAATAAAGTACTTGGTGCTGAAGTGGTTTTTGTTATAAAATCTCAATGGTTGTAAATTCCCAGTAGCATTTGATTTATAAGATGTAGCCCCTCCTAATATGTGTTAATTGCCCCAACCACCTATTCGTTTGCAACCCCTATTTAATGTACAGCGCTGCGTAATATTTTGGCGCTATATAAATCCTGTTTAATAATAATAATATTAATATAAATAGCCCAATCAAGGTCTAATGGATATATATCTCTTACTCTATTAACCACCTTGGGCGTTACACTGAGGTCTGGATTTCTGTACCAAAAGCGGTACACTGTTTTTCATGAAATTTTTTTTTTTTAAATTGTAGACCTGTAACTTACAGAAATATGTCCGAACAATATAATAAAGTTTTTGAAACACAATCATGTAAAAAAAAAAAATTACTTTTAATAAAATTTAATAAAAGACACAAAATTCAGCTTAAACAAGAATACATAAATAAATAAAAAATACTGAAAATGCGATAATTCGGTATACTGTATAGTAATATATTTTTCTAAAACACCTCCCTAGTGTCCGTCACATACCTATAGACAAAACCACATAAATATATTTTGTATTAGATTGGATACAGGACTTTGTATTGAATTCAATACAAAATATTTGAATTTCCCGCTACGACCCCCATCGACGGGCGCACACACTGACATCTTTAGGAATCGCCGAGGGACGCGTACGCGAACGCCGGGTGTTCTAATTCTTTCCAAACTTCCATGCAAAAAGTTAAATTTTTTGCATGGAAATTTATTTTAGATTGTAGGCTATAATTCACCGAATTACTCAAAAAATAATTATAATTCACCGAATTACAATGAGTTACCGCATAACTCTAAATAAATTTATAAATTTTTTTTTTTATAAAACATAAAAAAAAAATCTTTAAAAAAATAGTGTATAATGTAATGTTATTGTACAGTAGCTTATATATAATACATTTATATATATATTATATAAAGATTTCTTTGTATTGGACTCAATACAGCTTTTTTTTTTTGTATTGAGTTCAATACAAAGTGATTTGAATTTCCCGCCCTGCCTCCTGCACCGACGCATGCAGCGTCGTCACCGGGAAACCCCGGTGATCGTCACTGCACTCGCCGGGAGAAGACTGAAGAGGAAGGACGTGTCCAGAAGAGCTGCGGGGACCGGGTGAGTATATACTTACAATTGCAATCTGATTGTCATACAACGTTTGTTTAACCACCTTACAAAAGTTCGGGTTTAACGCTTTTTGCAAGTGTTATTACCCCGAACCAAGGACGGGTTTACCGGCCAGGTGGTTAATGTTCAAACATACCCTTATTAAATTAAATTCTAGCGACCTGTATAACAAACTAACTGTTATCAGTGGATATGATGTGTGACTGACCTGGAACAAGTATGCAGATCAGGAAAATGTCAGATATTTGTACACTTGTTTCAGGTCTGAGCCTCAACATAATGATGCCAGGGAGTCTGTATGATACATAGACAACAGCACTGTCACCAGGAGATCAGCAGTGGCAGCGTCCAAGTTTCTAATAATCTGCATTTCTTAGCTATTCCTTGTCTGCGTCCCAAGTATTTAATTCTTTTACTTCAATATCTATCTAAGCTGTCATCAGAACCCCAACCGTTATCGGTTTCCTTTGTACACAGGTCTGTGGGTCACATACATAAGAGGATCACTGAGCACCTCCGGGTCCCTTACTTTGTGTCTGAAAGCTTTGATGATGAGTACACTGGCAGCAATCTGAGAAATGTGGAAAGAAGTGTAGAAGAGGATTTCATAGCCAATCTTAGGAATAATTGCTGGAAAGAAAAGCAACAAAGTAAGTACATGAAAAAATGTTTTCTCAGATGTTGTTATGTTTTTATAAGGACAAAGCCATTCTTCAGCAACTAACTGTCCTTCAGGGCAGTGCAGTCTAATACTATATTACTTACTATAATTATTTGTTCACAATGTAGTCTAAAGCCAGTTTGTTTGGAAGGGAAGCCAATTTATTAACCAGGATTTTTTGGGGATGTGGGAACAAACCCATAGAAACCAAAGGAGAGCATTCAAACTCAATGTAGATGTCTAAGATTTGAAACTGGGGCCCCAATGCTGAAAATGGCAAACCAGCACAAATAATATTTCTGTTTCCAGGCTGTACAAGGAGAATGGGGGGGAAAATACAATAATGTAATGACACCCAGTGTGTGGCTATATAGCCCATTCTATTAGGCTTAGACTACACAGACATTTTCCCCAGCGTTTAAACTGGGGCTTTAAAAGCCCATGTTTGAAATTCTAATACATTCCAATAGGCTAATCTACACCAGGGCGTTTCCTTGAGGAACGTTTTTCAGCGTTATAGATATCATTCCTTGCAACGTTTTAAAAATTAAAAAAGAAAACGCTTTCAATAGAGGCTTTTTATGAAAGCTTCCATTTAAAACAATACGAGCTTTTTTTAGCAAGAATTCTGGAAGCCCCCTTTTAATAGGGAGACTCTCAGATCTCCACCACCCCACCCTGGGGAATGAGTACAGGGGTACATAAACCCCCTTGCCCTGAAAAGGGTTAAAAATTAAAACCAGACTTTAATGTTAAAGTCGTTTATAAAATGTGTGTGTTTTGTGTAAAACTTTTTTTTACAGGTTATCCTACAATGAAAGGATGATTCCCACAGCTGCATGTATGACATGAGTACTATCGTGGGACTCCTGACAGTGTGGGATCCCCAGGCACCAGAGGGCAAATGAGGACAAGTCTCCTCATTCACCTCTAGTGCTTTGAAATTGGCTGGGGAAAGGGAAACCCTGATGATGATTGAGCCGTCATCAGGGTTTTCCTTTCCTTAGCCAATCAAGGAGCGTTTAAGAAAGCGAAGCTATCAGCAGAGCCGAGCTGCAGTCCATGGTTGGTTGAGGAAAGGAAAATCCTGAAGACACTTGAGCTGTCATCAGGGTTTCCCTTTCCTCAGCCAATCACAAAGCACTAGAGGTGAATAGGGAGACTTGTCCTCATTTTCCCTTTAGTGCCTAAGGATCCCACACTGTCAGGAGTCCCACTGTGCTCATGTCATGAATGCAGCTGTGGGAATCATCCTTTCATTGTGGGATAACCTGTAAAAAAAAGTTTCACACAAAACACACACACATTTAATAAATTACTATAACCTTAAAGTCTGGTCTTCATTTTTACACATTTTAACCCTTTCAGGAAATGAGTAAGGGGGTTTATGTACCCCAGTACTCATTCCCTGAGTGAGTAAAAAACTTTATGGGAAACGCTTATGGAAAAATGGGGCAAATCGCAGTAAAACGCATCATAGGCGTTTTATAAGAGTTTTTTTTAAACGCATATAATTGTGGTAGAAACGTTTACATGGATTTTTAAAACCGTCCATGCAGACCCAGCCTTAAATATGCATTTAGGTAAAATGCCGCACTTTTTCAGGAAATAACTCTGTTAATATTGCAACATTTACATATAACATTTACAATGGAGTCAATTTTATTTTTTGTGCCTGCTGCTTCTTATTCCCATTATTTTTGTATTTAGCTTTTTGTTAAAAACAGCCAAAAGAGCTCTTCTTCTACAATGCAGCCTGTAATATGAGGGCTGTCACCCTGCTGTCAGCATTGCCAGTGTTATGGATCATACTGTTCAGGGCCGGCTTTCACAGCTAGGGTTCCTTTTAATCAGGGGACCCCAACCACCAAGCAGTGAGAAAATATTTTCCCCAAAATGCGTCCCATAACCAGTTTATGTTCTGGAGTGTGTGGACTACATCTATTGGCACTCACTCCATTTTGGAGCAAACACCCAGAGGCAGAGACTGAGCACTGTAAAATTGAATAAATAAATGAAATAAAATAAAATGAAATAAATAATAAAATGCATTATACTCACTACACTGGTTAGTGCCGGGAGTTGTTGGAATTCCTCTTCTTACTACCTCTGAACCAGCTGCAACATTAAAGTTTTTGTATGGTTAGGTGCAATCAGACAACATTCATATTGTTCAATATGACAATATTATTTGTTCCCCTTTTTATATTACTTTATTTTGTTTCTTTAGATTTTTTTTTTCCAGATAACTTATTCCATGTTATCTCAATTTTAGCTGTGAATCTTTTTTAAATTTGTTACTTATTGTATCGGGATCAATATTTCCGTTGGACGTAACTGTGAAAATTAGCATAAGTACAATCTAATAAGTACACTGAATACTTGAAGCTGATCACTAGGATTAGTATGAGAAGTTTGTAATTATAATCCGAAAGGAATTTTTTTCCCCGGTGAAGCAAATTGTACCAGGGGATTTTGCCTTCCTTTGGATGTCCATAGGGTTTTTTATCTGGGATCTGTTTACTTCCCTAGGGGTTGAATTTGATGGACATTTTTCTTCCTGACTTACTATATGTATTGGTCACATGATGAATGTCTAGCAGTGAGATGGGTTCAGTACTTGCTGTTCTGTAGTTTATTTGGTATCGCTGGATCTAGATATGTGGAAGGACAGACTTCACTGAACACATTCCTGATGTTGTTTATTTTACTTTTCTCTTACACTCGGACTGTTTTCTCTTTGTACTTTTAGAGGAAGGATTACTATACCGAGCTCGTTACTTTGGAGACTCTGAGCTCTATCAGAGAGCGCAAAGGATGGGCACCCCTAGCTGTAACAGACTGACAGAAGTCCAAGCTTCAATGCATGGCTAGACCTTTCTTAGCACACTGGAGAAAGCACAGGTACACCAAGCACCCCTCCTAATGTTCTGTCACACGATACTGTATATCTCGTGTATATTTGTCCTTCTACACAACAAGCAGCTGAAATATAATATTGTGTGATAATAGTGTGATGTTATTTATATATTATCACAAAGCTTTGTGTCACTGAGCTTGTAGCAGAAATTGCCAGGTCAGGTACAAAAGCTGCTGTCTGGGTGTTGGCATCCCATGGTCCCCTCAGCTATACACAATGCCACTCCTAATGTGACAAAGAGATCTCAGAATGACGATTTCTGCTACATCCTCAGTTACACAAACCAGTGTGAGTGCAATATATTCTTTTATAGATTTTACTTAATCATGAGCACTACTAGGGTTAGGATTGTGTTGTGTGTAAAGTAGAAATAAAAATTTTTTTTTTTTTTAAAAATCATCTTAATTAAAAAAAAAAAAAAAAAAAAAAAAAAAGCAAATACACAAAACATTTAAAACAACAAAATTTACTTTAAATGCCTCCTGCAACAGAAGAACATTTCTACTACTACTTCTGCACTAAAACTATATTGCTAGATAAAGAATCTTCAGAAGCCAACACTTCTGAGATTAAATATTTACATATGAGGTTATGGGAGCAGTTCCACCATGGTATAGGGAGACATCACCGTAACCACATTCCAAGATCTGAAAACATTGGTTTAATCATAGTTTAGTCATTGTCAACTAATACCAATAATCTATAGCTCCCCTCAGTAGTTTCCTGTGCCCCCTCAGTCTGTATTTGTGTGGATTTTGGATTTCTTACACTAGATACATTTTTTGTATGATGTGGAATGTAACCTAAGCATTGTTTGTCTCCCCAGATCTTCAGAGCTGGACGTTTTGGCAATACACAGGAGGGCTCATTTCCTGTCTGGGGGGGCTGCAACGCATTGCTATCTAGTGCGTTACCGACTCTTCGACGGCAGCGTGATTACCATTTGAGAAATGTCAATGCACAATCCTCCTGACATTGTTTGGCAGCAGGACTGAATCTCTGCTCGGCTTCTCCCCCACAGTCCCCTTATAGACTTTACTGCACCTGTAGGATAAGATGAGCTCTGCAGCTGCTCGGAACCAACCCCACCGAGCTCGGCACCGACCGGCCGGACCCCTTAAGACTGTGGCCTATTACACCTTCCAATCCATGGAATCAGAAGACTTTTAGAACAAAGCATTGAATGAAGAAAATCTATTTAGAATTATTTCTAGCTGTATATATGTTGTACTTTTAAACAGAAATAATTATGCAGATATTGGATTACATTTGTTTAGCCGGTATCTGGTATTCTATTTAAACTGTTGTGTGAATCTTTGTGTTGGCGTTGGCCAAAAGAGTCTTTCATATTTAAATAACTGCATCTGATGGAATCTATTTAATAAATTTAGAGAATTTACATGCGTGCTGATTCTGCTGGACTACAGAACAATTCCAAGGGAATTCCAGAAAATATAAATCACTTTTACAGGGCTCCTGTGTAAATGGCAGATTGTTTGACTTCACTGGCTTCTTGCTTGTTCTAGGTTACTAACTGACTAATTAATTATTATTTTCTGTTTTTACTAAACTCTTACCAAGTAGAGAAAGAAGCCTTTAATACTAAATCCAGGAGCAGCTAGCACAAGTCACCAATATTCAACCTAGGGAAGAAAGAATATTTAGGTATAAAGTAAATATTTTTATAGTTTTTCATACATTTTGTATTGCATATAACCACAATGCAATCTCTAAATTAGTTGTAGGGGGCATTAGCTACAAGTTCTGCTTGTGTTGCAGTGCAATTCATTCTACCTGTACCCCCCACGCACCTTTTTTCACTCCTGGCAATGCACCGTCCTGCACTGTATACAGCGACACAGGAAATAATTCACCTGTTTTGTATTTCTCAACAGATACGTGTGTAACCACACAGCGTAACTCACCACAACATTGTAAACCCAATAACAAAAAAGGTAAATTGTTTATATATATATATATATATATGCCAGTTGTACACCCTTCCTTTCCAATTAGTATCCCCCCCATGTACACAATTCTGCCCTTCCAATTTTTTGGAATATAACACAATGAAAATCTTGTTCAGATGAACTTAATGGAACTACTGCACTTTATATTGTTTTTTGTCAAATTGTACCAATGTGCAGTATCTTAAGACAAGCTACTATCACAGGTCTCATTACTACTCTAAGTGTTCTAGACTATGTGAATATTTTATTTGCAAAGCGCATGCTCATGAAAAGCAATCATAAGCGACTACCAGCATGCAATACAAACTTGTGACTAGCTATGAATGGCCACATGCACCTCATGGATTTTATAAAGCTAAAAATATTGTACTGCAATTCTGCTTCTGCGCAATCCATGGCTTAATATGCTACCTTTTAGGTTTTGCAAGACAGGTAGACTTTAAGACCATGCACTTACTTTCCGAGGGCATAAAAGGCCTAACAGCGTAACCTGTGTCTCTCAAACATGAACCTACAATGACAAAACTAATTCAAGAGCACATTTCTGGTAAGTTCAGTTCTGTATTTGGACACCTCAAAGGTTTCTGAGCTGCTATAACAAAAAGTATCCAACCAACATTTAAACAAGTAATACATTATAGGAATTAATGACATGGTTTACCTGAGGATTGGATGCCAGGTTCATTTTATATGGGTGTGCTTTGCCTTCTTCAGTTACAAGGGGTGACCAAATCTTAGATTCAACCCTTAAAAGAAAAAGAGCACAAGGACAGTCAACATATGGTAGTAATAATAATAATAATAAACATATATGGTGAAACATTACCTCCTTAACGATCTGTAACGACATCAGGGACATTTAAATAGCACACATTGTACAATAAGACATTATTTAAATGTCCTGTATGAAAATATGGCCATGTTCTGAGAAGGAACATAAATACCATATAAAAGAACACACTGTTAACTAAGTATCTACAAAAATAATTTTTCAGCATGTGTAGAAAAAGGCGAATCTATTTACAACATTCTCTATGAATCCACTACTAATTCAGAGGTATTTCAGGCAGCTTTCCATTTCCATCGCATGACCAGAACAAACAGACTGATATTATGAAAGAAGACAGAACAATGGAAGTGGCTGTGGTCGTCTCGGATTATTGATTCCATCAGTCTGCTGATTGGCTGTTGTAGGGGAGCGGTCTATACGCTACATCCAGGGGTAACGTGACAGTCACACCACCTCCGTGTAAAGCTCCTCTCTCTGCTCGTGTTCACCAATATTTACTTACAAGATGTTTTGTAAAGCTTCAGAAATAATCCGTCATCCAGCACAAAGTCACTAAAAATAGAAGCTGATGAGTTGGATTGTACAAAGGTTTGTGGAGTTTACCCCGAATACATTGAGCCTATCTAGTAAATATAGAAACGTTTTCTCTTCCAGAGGACAAAAGTAAAAATGTAACCTTAACTTCTACAAAGAAAAATAATGTCACCCACCCCAAATAAAATATTCATAATGTAAAACACATGAGCAGTCCATGCAAATGCAGCTCCTTGATTCTATCGTTCCTTGGACCTCACTATCCTCTCACAAACCTTTGAGACCACCTCAAACCATATATTTTGGGTATTACTGTTTTTTTATTTCTTTCTTAGATTCACAAGTGTCAGGACAACAAACATTGAATACATCTATGCAGTACACACATTTTCCTATTCCTTTATAGACTCTGCAAGTACAGGAAAATATCTGCTGATATGGCAGAATTGCACTCCGCTCTTACGACCCATTGTGGGCTGAGAGCACTCGTCAGCACACGTTATAGGCATTTTTTTTTTTTGTCAGCTGTGCCTGATCTTATTTTGCAGAAATAGCCAAACCCTCAGCGACAGATCTGTAGTCTGAGGAAAGGAGTGGAAGGACCAATCAGACCCAGAATATCCAACATGATCAGCACTTATTGAACAAATATAACAAAACACTTAGTACTATAGTATCAGTAGTATGGCTACAAACAAATGGGCAGAACCACAAGACGTATATAAAAAGTTCAATGGTACAATTTGTATACAAGAAATAGATTACGGTTGTGTTGCCCGAGGTATAAAATACATCTTGAATTTAGCTCCCAATAAACATGGAATAGTTTTTAAGCCCTGATCCAATGGTTTCACTGACCACAATGAGTACATAGAGAACAGGGCTGGTTCCTTGCTCCAGGCTGGAGACTCACAAATGACCAAAGCACAAGGATTTATGTCACAGCAAAGCAACTTGCATTTTCTGAAGAATAATCTACTTCCCTTTGAGATCTAATAACCCCAAAGGCTAATCCATGCACACACCAGTAGAGGACACTCAGTGTAAATCTGAGGATTTCCAGTTGTGCCAATTAGAACTAAAGGTTGGGGTGTCAAATTGTTGTCATAAAATTGATTGTACACAAAACAATTTCAGTCATTTTAGGTCCACCCAATACATGGAGGCTCGGTTGCTGACCTTCTGAAAATGCTCATTTCATGGGTTTTGTATTAACCCCTCTCTTTGGTACTTGAAGCAACTCATCAAGAACAAGAATACTGATTAAAAATCAGATCAGATCAGAATTCTTGCTGGGTGTTACAGTGTTGCAGCCAGAGGGTCGGTATCACACTCGGGGAAATAAAAGCTTCAGAAGGAGAGCAAAGCAATGCTGGAATACAGGTAGAATATTGCCCAGGTATGGGGTTGTGTCAATAGGTAAACGGTTCTAATACATTCAGTGATATGATTCTGAGATCCTTGCAGGTTCCTTTGACCTCCTAGGCACACACTTTTCTATTCCCCATGACTTGTACAGAGATAAATATTATTACTATTGCAGCACGTCCTGTGTACACAAGCACTGACAGACAAGGAATTCTTTTCTGTATCCAGCACACAGACTGGGCCCACCGATCACAATCACACAATGGGCCTGTGAGAGGGACATCAGAACCAGTAGTCCCCTCCTCCAATGCAAATTTGCGGTGAAAATCTATTTTTTATATTAATGGGGTACTTTACCATTTTGTTAAATTTGATTATTCAGGTTTCAAAGTTTAAATGCAAATAAACTAATAATTCTCAGTGCTCCTCTCCAAACTATAATGTCAGAACTGGACAAGCTCCAGTATGTGCGATGAACAAAGCTGGAAGTTATAGGTGGCTTTTGAGATAACCTTTCATTATGATGACCCTTCATTAGTGACAACAAGTCTGGGAAGCCAGCGGGCGGTCTGTGCCTCAGGCAGGGATTCTGTACAAAGGTGAGGGGTCTGTGGTTGTTTTTCTTCCAGCAGGACGGACAGATCCTTGCTTCACTTTGAACATCTCATACTAAAGCTGTAGTGCAGGATATACCAGATGAAGCATGGAACTCATAGAAGATTAGGACATAACAGCTTAGCACTGCCTAGGAAGCACACAGTAAGTAAGATCAATGTCAAAAGTCAGGCATAAACAGAATCTGTGTTTTACCCATGTGAGGCAGAAACAGATTCCCTTTTATGTTGGCCTTTCATGCATCCCTCTAATAATTCTCTGGTTGGGTATTAGGAGCAGAGATTTGGCTACATTTTACCACTTAAAGCTCACACGGGGTGGGGGACTCTCCAAGCTTTGTGACTGAGCAGCACCTCTATCATATGAGGGGCAATGGGTCAGTCTCCTTTACCCCGTAACTAGAAGCACGGGATGTTTGCTTTGCTCCTGGTGCTGGAGCAGTGAATGGAAGTTACATACATGCTGATGGGTCTTCCATTAAAAATAAAACCTGTTGTGTTTCTTTGCTCTGCATGGACACGGCACGCGTTCTCTGCAATTAAACAGAAATGTTTATACACTTCTTCTCTATCCAGAGGGCTGACAATCCTGGCCTGCTGCCCATGAATAAACATTCATCACCTGATCCAGCTAAAGTCATCCAGATCAGATGAGGATCATCTTGTGTCTATATGAGCCTTAAGAAGTGTTGTTCTGAAGGATTTGATAGTACACCATTGTGCGCTGTAAACATTACTAAAATGGGTTACACAAAAGATTATTCCTATAATAAAGGGGTGTTGATTAACAGAAATATCTAATAGCTCAGTAAAAGATATAATTGCAATCTAAATGTTTCCTGCAGGCTCATCCTCATTTTTATGGATTTGTCCGGTGTCATCACCTGATGCTGACTGGCATGGCGTGGATTTAGGGCTGAAATAGGGATCCTAAACCCACCCAGCCATCCAATTAAACAAGACACGCAGAGCGGTGAAGCATGCATGTCTACTGTTCTCAGTGCTGGGAGAAATATAAACAATACAGCTAAAAAGAGCTTGGCAGGGTTTCTGCAGGAAGCGTTGGACTGCTGTTGTTTTCTGCTCTCTGGGCTGACATAACAGGCCTGTGTCGGGCTGGAGGATTAGGAGGACTGGACACCGCTGTTCACTCCCCAAACCATCTGATCAAAGAAGTTTTCTAGCAGAGAACTGGGGAAACCAGGCAGGACAGGTCCATCCGTCTAAATGTTCCTGCTAATATTTGTTTTAAGCTTGTTACATCACAACATCCCTATTCAGATATCTCAAGCATACACAGCCAGGTTACCCATGCTAACTATACAGCCGGCCGATACATTTCTTCCAGTCCAAGATGCATCTATCAAACGCCCCCCTTTCCCCTTGTGTTCAAGGCAGAAGAGTAAGTGTGATGTCTCTTCCTATGTCTGTGTTTAAACTGGGTAAGCAGAACTATACAGAGTCAAGGAGCTCTCTGCATGTCAGGTACCACAAAACTTCACCATTTCCTCTATTATATGTGTCGGAAATGGCAAAAAGGATGTCTTTAGGAAGCAAAGAAGAAAGATGGCGGCACCCAGTGATGGAACTGGGAAAAGTAAGCTATTGCAAGCCAGTATAAAAATAAAAATGGCAAAAACCAGAAACTGTTGATGTCAATATCTGATAAGTGCTTGTGCAGACCAGACATTTCTTTGTTACTGCCAGTGAAGGAGGTAAGTTTTAGGTTCATGCCAGTCCCATTTTTAGCCAATACACACATCCACAATTTTTTATTCTAACAGTGGACACACAAAATGAGAACTAGAAAAATCACTGGGCAGAATAGCTTCTTCAAAAACCTGTCAGTCCCTTGTTGTACAAGGCCAGGAGAAAATACTCATTGCTACCCTGTCTTAAAAACATTTGTAGAGAAGGAATATTCAGGCAGCAAGGGTGCTATACAGACAAGTTAAAAAGGACTTTACATATGTTTAATATAAGATTTGGGCCCATTATAGAGACTGCATGACTTCCAAAGCGTCTATACCTAGGCTTGTATTGCAGGATGGAATAATAGCTCTGCATAGAATTACGAACACTCTGCTTATGTAGTGGGCAATTCTTGCTGCCCCAAGTAAATATATATATTAAAAAACTATTGTTTTTGGATTTGACATCTGTTTGAGAAAAGGCCCGGTAAGGACAAATCTTTCTGTCTACACTCCACAGTTGCTCTGCTGCTGGCCACCAATCCTCTTTTTGTGCCGAATGTCATTCTCCCATTTTCTATGAGCCGTGGCCATTAAACCCATCATTACTACAACCATTACACAGCCTGGGCTCACAGTAATAAGCTGCACAGCTCGGGGCTCACACTTCAGATTAGATCAGAGTCAATCTGTTCAGAAATTAGTGCCCCCTGCACCACTGCTGATGCTGGAATGATGAAAAATTGTCCCCTTATTCAGCATGTGATCATCCAGAACCCTCCTGGAATTATGGTATGTATTAATATTACCAATAATCAGGATTTATATAGCGCCAACATATTATACATCGCTGTACATAAAATAGGGGTTGCAAATGACAGACAGATACAGACAGTGACACAGGAGGAGGAGCGGACCCTACCCTGAACAGCTTACAATCTAGGAGGTGGGGGAAGTATCACACAAAACTGTTGTTTCTTTTCAGTTGTGAATAAAATGTCTGCTGAATAAGTGTGTTGGGGTGCCATTCAAATCCAGTAACACAGCAACACTTTATGATATGTGCAGTGATATCTATCGCATTATCACAATGCGGAGGTCTTATTGGGGGGTTATAAACATTACACGTATTGAAAGGATTATGTTCATCAAGCCGGCATCAGACATTTAGCAAGGTCAGTCTAAATTAGCCTCCCCCACATCATAGAAATAACACAACATGTGCACTACACATTCTGCAGGAAGGACAACCTAAATAAGATAAGTACAAATACAAGGGGACAAATACGTAAGTAAGTGCCCTAACTAGATTGCATTTAATGTTTAGTAAATGAAGGCATTTATTACTACACATAAGCTAAGGAGTAATTATATATAATACAATGTTATACACACTGCTAAACACAAAAGTTCACTGTTTGATCCAGGTGTTCCTTATTTCCAGTCCCTGGGGACCTATGAGCGTGCAGGTGTTCAGGATCCAAGTCAATGGGTTTCTGTGTTTTCTAGGAATGAGACCTTGTGAACACACAAAATGAATGACTACAGATAGAGACTCTAACAAAAGTAAGCAATGTTTGCAGAAAAGAAAGTTTTTAAGGTGAATCTTTTCCCCAGTAGATGATATTTAAGGAGAAAATATTGTACATATTAGTAGTTGCTTTACTATGTGACTGCTATTTTATTTCTATTTTATAAAGATTTTGCTACGGACAGTACGGTGGTTTAGAGGTTAGCACTCTGGCCTTTGCAGCGCTAGGTCCCAGGTTCGAATCTTGGCCAGGACACTATCTGCATGGAGTTTGTAGGTTCTCCCCGTGACTGCGTGGGTTTCCTCCGGTTACTCCGGTTTCCTCCCACATCCCATAAACATGCAGTGAGGTTAATTGGCTTCCCTCTAAAATTGGCCTTCGACTCTATAAATGACATATCACCACGGTAGGGACTTTAGATTGTGAGCCCCTTTGAGGGACAGTTAGTGACATGACTATGGACTTTGTACAGCACTGTGCAATATTATGGCGCTATATAAATACTGTGTAATAATAATAATAATACATAAACTCCAGGGCCACTTAATGCTTCCTATGAAATAACAATTCAACACTATCTTTGAATCAATCAAAATTCATTAATAAAGGAATGTAAATCGAGGGTGGGGGTGTCCTTTAGTTGAACATAAACCACTTTTTGTATAACAAGTGATATTTTAATTCAATATAATGGTGAAAACACTTTTAAGTAAAAAAGTTGAAGGTAATCAAATATTTGTAGTCAAATCACGATCCACCTGTTGGGCACCCTCGGTCTAAAGGATCAATTTGAAACAAACTTTTTTACATCATAACATCAATTGCGTGTTACTTCCCCCTTCTCTTAGATTGTAAGCTCTTCGGGGCAGGGTCCTCCCCTCCTGTGTCACTGTCTGTATCTGTCTGTCATTTGCAACCCCTATTTAATGTACAGTGCTGTGTAATATGTTGGCACTATAAAAATCCTGTTTAATAAAAATGATTGTATGCCTAGAATTAGGAAAAAGCCACCCATATAAGAAGCCTGGCATCTGTATTTTTAATCAACATCTCACCGCTTCACATACTTGTGCAGACAAACTTTTTAACTGTTAGAAAGTCTTAAGAAAATAGAAGATTTGATCTCTGGAACAAATCCCGAGACACGTTTGTTTCCAGATATTGAATTTCTACACTTTTTCTACAAATTTCTACACCCGTGTGTGAATTGAAAGGCAGAAAAAAGAAGTAAAAGCTTATCTTTTCAGCATAAAGATGACATTTGTAAATGTTTGGTAAAGGACTACAGAGGCAGATGGATTGTTGCAGCATCTGAAATATAAAATGCATAAAAAAAAATTCCCTGGTTTAAGAAAACTTGCGGCATAATCCTGCCTTGAGGATCTGTCATTTCTTTTACAGTATGTTTCACTTTAGCCTGAGCAGAGCTGCAGAACTCAAGAAAGAAAAACAAAGAGTTCAAGTTACTGAGCTGCAAAAAAGCCTGTAAGTGTAAACTCAACATCTTTTATCACTTTCCAGATGAAAACTCCCCCAACTCTGAGAGGAATGGAGATCGCATAACTGCAGAGTCAGCAACTTTCCAGATGATTGATAACAGCTTTGCCATGGCTACCATACAGATCCCAACTTTGGCAGACTTGTGCAGAGGACAGAAGCAGCCAAAACCAGTTCCAATAAGCAAACAGGCCAACCCTTCCTTCTGAGCCGAAATAAGACAGGAATTAGGCGATGGGGGAGGTTCAGAGAATATCAAGGAATTGTCCAGAGAAAAGAAGCTGAGTGGAAAATGAACACACTGTGAAATTATACTTTATTACCAACCATATTGAAGATCTCCAGGAAGAGAACCCACAAAATAAAACTGAGTGTAACAAAGGTTATAAATGTTATTTTCATGGTTCTCATTCCCAGGATTTGTAAGAAGATTAAGCAAAGTTTTCAGAATGCAACAACACTGCAAGGAATGATAAGGGAGTACAGACAGCAATACACATGTAAATAAGTAATTCTACATATAAACCTGTCCTCCAGAGAAGTAAGGGTGTATATGGAATCACTTCAACATTTCTGCTGCCGCCCCATTGACAGATACAATTTAGGAAGAGGACGACTGGAATTTCTATGTAGACAACATTAAAGTTACGGACAATAATAATTCCTTAACAACTACAATATGTCTCATACTATGGGCTTGGTTCCCCTATGAGAGAACATTTGTTAAACAATAGAATATATAAAGGTCCTGACCAGAATGGTATCCAGCCACTATCTGGTCCAGGCTCAGGAACAGTCCTATAATACCTATTAGCCTAATATTTCTTAATGTATTTCTGTCAAATTGACTAACAGGACTATAGGAAGTCACCGGAGCACCAGGAATGGTAGGCCCTAATAACCAACATTGCTATCACTTTCTAAACACTTTAAACATAGTGGGGAACTCCTGAAATAACTTTCAGGTTTTCAGAGAACCCCTGCTATAATTACTATATCCACAGCATATGATAGTGTGGTGGTCAGTGGGAAGAATAGCTCCTACATTGCTGGCCAGTGGGAGGAATGTCACCCTTAGAGGTAGCCAAAAACATCATTGGTGTCACTTAGACTGACCTGAGTGGCCCAAATTTCCCATTGCTCAAGGAACCCCTAGCAATCTTTGGAGGAACCCTGAGTGAGAATCAGAGACTGAGGGTTCTGGAGAACTCACTATATGACTATGTCTGTATTTAGGAAAACTCCAATCCACCCACAATTACAAGCAGGCTATCTTGAAAGTCCTCATTTATGTAGAGCAAATCTTTCCACCTAAATAAATTATTTAAAAAAAATGTTCTCTTCATATGTTGCTTACTAACTCCATTGATTCATGGAAATGTTGTCTGTAAAAAATGACACTAAAGTTCACACCGATGCTTCCTTGGTTCTACTGCCAACAAACTGAGTGTGCAGATGAAAGGACAGCAGTCTGCTGCATGGAGCAACCTTATATCTGTGCAGGTTTCCTGTATTGTCAGTTTCCTTTCCATCTTTAGACCAATCTCCTAATGACCCCAAAGTGTGAGATCACAGGACAGAGTGTTATCTCTGTAGTCAGCTGGAGTGTTTTATGACAAATCCCCTGGATAATATTGGACTTTCACAGATAACTGGGAAGCAAATTTATTAAATGAACAAGAGCTAATGACAAATTCAGGACTCCCAGCTCAGATTTTATTTACTGATATACATAAATTTTACTTTTCCCAATCATGATAAATAAAAAAGCTTACTGACTGAATCAAAAAACAATTAAAGGTTACATGTGTCCGTAATTATTGCAAGGAAAGGAAAATTGCACTGTGGGCACCACCTGCACAAAACACATACAGCTCAATACAGGTTTATAGGGGCTCAATGTACAGGAAAGGCTAAAAAAAACACTGAGGTGAGCAAGAAAATGGCCGGGGTTTTATAGGTTAGTTTGGGTGAGGGGGTAAGCTGGACTAACGTAATTTTGACTGGATAAGTTGGGATGGAACCCACAAAATCTGGTACTGAAAATGTATGTTAGAGGAAATACAGTATCACGGACAAGACATATCTTTTAAACGTAACCCTAAACCTTCACAAGCAATTTTTCCAACGCTTAAGTCCTAAACGTAACTTTTTTTATCCCAAGCATAATCATTTTATCATTTTAAACCAAAATCACAATCTGTGAGACCAGAGCCATACACCCTGTGCTATACACCCTGTGACCCTGCTCTCGATGGAGGACTGGTGGCACAGATATGTTTTCTTGTTTCAGAATTCTTCCAAATAATTCTGTATAAGGGTTCAGCTCATATTGTACATTAGTTATAATTTTGAAGTCACGTTAAGCAAGGTTAGCTGAATCTGTTGGCTTGGGTTAGACAAAATTCATCTTGCAAGCATAGCTTTATATAACAGAGTACCCTGGCCATAATACCTGCCACATACTGCATTCCCTGGGGCAAAGATATATAAAATCCAATGTAAATATGTTTGTAATGTACACCCACTTTACAAAAATAAAATGGTCATTAAATTGCCCTGAGACGGCAAACATCTGTCTTTTGGCATTTGTGCAGCACACAAAGGTTCCTGAATCTAACATCAGAAAGGTTTCTGCTGATTTCAACAACAGCAGCCTGCAGCTGTGAACCTATTAGTTGTGTCACAGTCAGCTGGCTCCTATTTAAAGTGTGAACTGTGTGTGTGAACTACGTGATGGGACTGTCCAACATGGACTGAAAATATCCTCCTGCCCCTTGTCCACACATTAGAGGAGCAGTCCCAGGGCACCCATACTATACATTATACAATGACTAATGAGGATTTACCTTGACAGTTCAGTAGAAAGCAAGCAGCAGTGATGCAAAGACCTGTTCATATGTAATAATAATGACATACATTATAAGTCAGATTTATAAAGCTTTGTCATACAACAAACACTGAATAAACATGGAATAGGATACTTTAAAGGCAGCCATAGCTTTAGGCTCAGAAAACGCGAGGATTAAAAGCCCAATATATTTTCCTATCATCTGAAGGGTTCTCTCCTTTGTGTACTGAGTTACGTGGCCCGACTGTGGGGGAAGGAAGTGGGGGGTTGTAAATCTTGATAATTTTGTTTTGCAGCACTTCTACATTCAGTTTTGAGGCTTACCTGATTTTTTTTTAAGGTCCCTATCATGGAAAGGTGGTGATTCCATTTAAAAATGTTGCTGCTGCCTGCCCTTCCCCATGGCAATAAAACTACCCTCCTCCATTTCCTGCTGTGCTGGTGGTTCTCCTCCCTGCATTGTGAAAAGTGTGGGGAATCTATGGTCCTAGGTTTGCACCCTTGCACCCTGCAGCTATGCTTCTAGTACATGGATTATATTAGTTAAAAAAAAGGGAGTAGAAAAAGTATACCAACAAACAACAAACAAGACATTGTGGCAATGAATATGCCAAAACTTTAGAAAAAAGTGGGGATCAGACTATTAGGCTTTGGGGAAGTCAAAAGTATAGTTTAGATTTTTTTTTTATATATATATCCAGAAGTCACCCACTGCCATTTGATAGAGCACTGTATAGCCACTGTTGACTATTTGTGGTTATGATCTATTTTGAAATGGAGACTTGAGTATTTATATTATCAGAGAGAACGTTCTCATCTCTCTCTATTATACTGCGACTTTACCAAGCTGCTTAGATATTGTCCAGCTGCTATCAATATTTGTGGTTTGTGTCTCTCAGATAAAATAAGACTCCAATAACTTGCCTGGTCGACTTCTCTTTACTGCCTATTTATGTTCTGTCCTGATGCCTGATACCTATGTTCTGTCCTGCCTATTTAAGTGCTTATGTTCTGATCTAAGTACTACCAAACATATGCTACAATTATATTTTTTCAAATATTTGGGGCACAGTGATTAAGGGCTTGTGTGCTATTCTGCAACACTATATACAGTTCCACTGCATCTCCAACAGAAAGAATTTAAAGGATTGGTATTTTTACCATGTCATCCTACAAGTCACATAAAGAAAAATATGCTGCTGTACATTTATTTAGAGAAATTATTTTGCTTATTTGTCCCCCATGGCAATGCCCAACTCCCTTTGCCATTTTTTGACAGTGACAGGGAGTTGTGGGTGGGGAGCCGATGACCAAAGGTTTTCACCCTGTATCTATACTTTCATTGTACAGACTGTTAATTACCCACAAAAAAAGGAAGAAAGACCCTCTTACAGATGTACAGTATTTAAAAAATTATTTAGCTTTAACTATCCTCATGGCACGCCAGCATTCTGCATTATTATCCTCCATTGACCTAGATAATAGCTCTGCTCTTGTAAGGTCAGTAAATGTGAATATCTGCTGTTTTTCCAACCTTTGTCTCAGATTCTAGACTCTCAGATTCTTATAAACTTATATGTGTGTGAAGATTTTTTGTGTAGTAAGCAGAAGTGAACTTTTTTTTTTTAATAAAAAGAAAGTTTTTAAATGCAAAAAGGAAAAATATGAAGACTTTGTATTTTAGCTTCCCCATTACCTTAAAATAGAAACCTATCATAAAAAAGGGGAAATACATAAAATGCTGTGACATATAAAACATATTTTGACCTGGTGTATTGCCGAAATCTACAAAAAAAATAAAACATTAAGAGCGCAAGAAACAAAGAACAGTCCTGACTAAAGAAGAACAATCCTTTTTAACGACAAACAACAACTGCACGATGCATGAACAAGTGGCTGTACATACAGCACCATTCTGCTCTATGGAGAGGGGAGAGCGACGGAGCGGCACCATGCTGCTCGCTCTACCCCTTCACTTCCATTAAGATCGTTCCTCGTCCATCGACCTTGGATCCAGCAGGACAGTCGTTCAGATGGACGACAGGCACTGTACACAGACCAGATTCTCGTCCGATATCAACCTTGAGCCGATTATCAGACGAGAACCATTGCAAGTGTGTTCGTAGACTTAGTATCTTCCTTAAAATGTACACAGAGATGCACATGTGCAATACAGTGTACAAATTCAGCATATCCCGAGTTGAACAAACCTACAATTCATTCAAAAGATCGCGGCCCATCAAAAAAAGCAAAAGATCCCTATCCCAGAAGTACGGTGGAAAATTTTGACACTGGACTTTGACGAGTTTAGTTCTGCTTTCAGTTTACTATACACCATGTGGGTGAGAGGTTAAATAGGGAATATTATGTAAACATCAATATCTTGATCTTTATGTCTGTTGTGCAAAACCACAATAATACTTTGTTCTCAATAATACATTGCAAAGCACTGCAGATATCTTTGCCATAGATTTTATTATTCCTTTTGAAAAGAATTACAGTGTATTTGCATATCATAAAAGCATCCTGTAATATCTAATACAAAGTTGCAGAAAAAAAA
>NC_092867.1:33425136-33447926 GCF_032062135.1 Pyxicephalus adspersus
TTTTCAATTTTTATTTCTGATAAATAAATTGAAAGGACAGAATCTTTAACACGTGTGCAGTGTTTTGGGACTTATGAACAATCAATTTCTGATCAGAAAATCCATAGGACTGGTCAATCTTACTCAAAATTGCACTAGCCTTTGCAAACGTTTGTATAGTGTTTGAGATCAAATCATAAACTTAACCAGATTTATCCACAGGCAGGCAAAAGGGCTGCACATATAAATGCATGTGACAATCACTGGAAATGATCAGGTCATTATAATATGCAAACCATCTCATTTAACACTTTTTTCTAAAAGTCACAGATGGCCCACATCAGTACCAAGAGAAAAGAAGACACTAGAGATCTTTATTATGTTTCTAAAACCTATCCAATGTGTATAACACACCTAATAGGGGGGATTATCCCTTAATGTGGATGCCTGATAAGCAAAGAGTCAAGATTCCCGAGGTGCTCCTGGCATAGGAAGAGTGATCGAGCTAGCGCCTCGTTCATCAAAGTTCAACCAAAGACAAAGTAGAAAAAAAGTGTCATATATATTATTGCGTTCAGCTCATGTGGTAAACACTTGTAATCACAAGCTTTGACTGTATTTAACATTCGGGCTGCAGGAGGGATACAATGGCTGCTTCTTCAGTGACCACACAGCTTCCTCTCTATACAAATCATTGTGTTGTCACCTGTGTATTGCACCTTTTCAGCTGTTCAGGACTACATCGCCCCATGTTTATATCATAAGCAAGGTACAAGATGAAGTTTGCTATGGTAGATGTAGCAGAGAGCACAACTCCTAGAAATGACAATGGTAGATCTATATAACTAACATTATATCTGTTGGGCTTGTGAAGATAAAATTACTTATATTTGTGTCTCTCATCACTGATGGGGGGAGGTTAGAAAAATTTGGAAATGCTCAAAGTGGCCCTTTCAATAACTTTGCAAGTCTGCAGAACTAGAATTCTGTCATGTCATAAAATACAGCAACAATAACGCAATAATATAAATAATACGATATGAACCTAAAAGTCTGCTGCAAGCAAGAAGAAGCTTTTACTCAGTCTCCTCTCAGTAATCAGACTGCATCATTGTGACATAAAGCTGGCTAGATTCATGTCACACATTTGTGAACAAAACCAAGAACCGCACATTAAATAGAATTTCCACAATTGTTGTATTTGGTAACATGTTATCATGCACTGTATTTCTGCAATTACTGCACATCTGGTTTTTAATTGTGCTCAAATAAATAGTCTTACAACAATGTACATAAATGTTTTTATATTTGATATTGTATGATCTGATGATAACATGTGGCCAATATATACAAAAGTAACCTGTAAGAAACTGCTACAGAGAGCACTAAAACCGGGTTTTAATTATAAAATTTAGATGCTCATTTCATCTCCGCTCCTTTGCAATGTTCATGATCTCACAGTTCAGTAATCAGTGACCAGAATCCCACACTCCCAGGATGCTCTGGGGTCAGGTGATATGGTGGCAGGTGTTTCCTGAGCAGACATTTCCCTAGTGTATGCACTATGGGTCATATTCTCGTACAACAGCGGACACTAACAAGAGAGAATAAAATAAAAAAAAAAAGTCCCTGGCAATGGACCATGCAATCTGTGAGCCAAGGGTGTGTTCCACAATTTATCGAGTTTGTCCCCAGCAGTGTTTACATAACAGATCATGAGACGCGCTGTAATGTAACAAATCGAGGCTTGCATATCACACACACTGAGAAAGCTGCAAACTTCCCAAGCAAATCCATCATCTCCAACTGCAGAGCAAAAACAACCATTAGGGTCAATGCTGAGATGGGAAAAGAAACAAAAGTAATTTTATTGTGTTAAAATAGAATTGTTTAGGTGTCACAATAACTAGTGAGAAGTTTTAAAAAGTATTCCTGCTGGAAAGAGTTTATGCCCTGTCTAGGGAATGAAAACTGCAGCAAAACACTAAGACGTGAAAAAAACAGATTCTTTGGTCAGGGTGTAAATAGTCTTAAAGAGACCCTGTCAACCTGCAACATGCAAGTAAAAGCACACAATATTAGATATATATTTTTTTTAATTTGAAATATTTTTTTTATTCACTTGCAATGTGCCCTTGAGCTTGCTAGAAAAATTGACTCACCAATTCCCTAGAATAGGCCTGTGCCTGCTTACATGTCATAGCCCTCCTCGATTCTGTGTTTAATTACAGTGCTGGGTAAAGTGGGCCTTGTACCTAGAGATTATTATGAGCTGCCATGTCTCACCTGAGTCTATATTATACAAATTGCCTGGTTTGTGTTCCATCCTCGGCCTTTATTACCTTCTAGATCACTAACCAAGAATGAGGATATAGCTCTGGTGTTCATCTAGGTGTCATCCAGTTATCTGTATGATTACATTAGATGTGTGACTGAATGGAAGGCTATGCAGGAAATATATGTTAAATGCACATTTCATGTAAATTGTTTTTTATTTTTATTAAAATTACCATTCTGAATGCAGATCTGTATTCAACAGTATTAAAAGTACCATATATTGAATGGCATCAGCATCTTTCAATCCCCCGTATAGAAAAGCTCAGAATGGGAGAGGAACTGCACAAGGAAGAAGGTAATTGTGATACAGTGTAGTCAGCTTTCTCAGTAAACTTCAGTAAGTGAGTAAGTGAACAACACTCACTATTTACTTGGAGGCAAATAATTTATTTTGGTCTTTAAAAAAAGATAATAGGGAATTAAAAAAAAAGTCAGAGAGGGCCTGTTCACACTGGTCCAAGTTTTAAAGGCATCTGCACCCATCTGCATTCCCTATCCTGAATGATTCTCCCTACTTCTGCACACAGCCCCAACCAGAAAATTGTACAAGAAACAAAAACCCACAATCAAAATGCAAACTTATTCCATTTACCTGAGAAAGCCCAAAGGGGAGTTATACAGCACAACAGCAAACAATTGTCTAAAAAAAAAAAGGCAGGCATTTGGTTTGAGTCTCCGAAAGGATTTAGGTTTTCACATTATTCTGTGTGTAAATTAAACTATTCCACAGCTCAGGATGTGTTGAGGCTCAGGATGACAGGGCGCTTGAACCTAAGATTGCAGCCACTAGCATTGATCTGCTTCTGTCAGCTTTGCTTGAAAAGCTACTAAACAGAAAAAATACACAGAGGCCATGTACATACTGTGGATTAATGTAGCTAGAAATCATCTTTCCTGATCATTTCCAGCTCCAGTAAAATAAACGAGAACTGTACACAGAGTGCTTTTCAGTTTTATGGGGAAGGAAGAGGGGAAGACGGGCGGGTGACAAACCATTGTGTCCTTCCCCACCGTGGCCTTCCAAGCTTGGTCATTTATTTGTCTTACGGATCGATGAATGGCATTGGGAACCACAGCAGACACACCAAGTGTTCTTCTGAAAGAAGGGGAATTTGTCTTGGGCAACAATCTTCTAGCATGTATGTAGCTTTTATTTTGTGTTACAGCTCTTGTAAAGTTTGCAAACTAGTAATTATTAAAGTAGAGCAAGTTTTTACAATTTACAGCATTTATTCATGCAGAGACAGATGAGAAAATAAGCAACCTGGTTATATCCAGATCTGTATATAATAATAACAAACGTGTCCTTGGAGAGTAATTCCTCCGACATGTTGTTACAGAATAATCTAACAACAGTAGAATGCTATATCTGTAAAGTTACATCCAAAAACAGCTTAATAAAACTTTCCCTGTACTGCCAATTTACAAATATGACCTGCAAAACAGTTCCAAAACCTGCTTCCCATTATTCCAAGTAATCATTTGCCCGCAGTCTACAGAAAAGTTTGCAATACACCCAATCCAACATGATAATCATCTCCGAATATTTTCCTATTTCCAATGCTTGCATTATTATTATTATTACCCAGTATTTATATAGTGCCCACATATTAAGCACCACTTTACAAAGTCCATAGCCATGTCATCCTTTATATAACATTTTACACAACCTCCACTGACATTCTAGTAGACAGCATCACCTAAACATGATTTATGATCTCCAGTTCTTACCAGGTCAGAAATGTAAGTGGGACAAGAACTGTGGAGGGATTTGAGGGCAAAGCACAGGAGCTTGAATTTGATTATAAGGTGAAATGGAAGCCAGTGTAGAGATCTGCAAAGATATGCAGCGGAAGAGGAGCGGAGGGAAGGATGGATGAGTCTGGCTGCAGCATTCATAATATATTGTAGAGGAGAGAGTCGGGTTAGTGGAATACCAGAGAGGAGGATGTTACAGTAGTCCAGACGAGAGATGATAAGAGTCTGTACAAAGAGTTTGGTGGTCTCAGGGGACAGGTAGGGGCTGATTTTGGAGATGTTGCGTAGGTAAAAGTGACAGGACCTGGAAATGTTCTGAATATGGGGGGTAAATGAGAGGGGAGAAGAGGTTTTGGACACGAAAAATTATGCTTGGTATACAACCTTTGTGCTAGAACTTGTATGGGTCAAAATGAATCATAACACCGCGGGCTACCCCTATTTACCTCTCTCGAGACAAAGCCACGACTGCCCACGAACGTCAGTACGCCAGTTGCTACCATTCAGTGAACAACCTGTGCTATAACTTCCTGTGAATTATATACATCTCCTCCTCCGACCTTCTCAACACCATCCCAGGAGGCACTCGACTCTTCTCAGCAAAATGAGGATACATTTTCATTTATTTCATCTAATTGCTTTTGTATTTATGTATTTTAGTATTAAGCAGAGTTTAAATTATTTCATATAGCGCCATCATGTATATTATGCCAATAACTATAGGATTTTTTTTAATGGGAACGGATTAATCATTTTTCTTTTATTTCCTATGGGAAAAATTTGTTTGGTATAAGTCTGAGGATCTGGAACAGATTAAGGACTTATCCCAAGGTATCACTGTATTTAGAATTTTACATCCTATTAAATACCACACTGCTGAAAAGTAGAGTTTTCCTATTTTCATAAAGCTACGGGAGTAAAGCTGCGTACACACTTGCAATTTTTGTCGTTGGAAAGGATCTTTCACGATCCTTTCCAACGACAAGGGAGTGCACGATGCATGAACGGTGCTGTACATACAGCACCGTTCATGCTCTATGGAGAGGGGAGGGGGAGAGCGACGGAGCGGCACCCTGCTGCGCGCTCTCCCCTTCCCTTTCATTAGGATCGGTCGTCGTCCATCGTCCGTGGATCCGGCAGGTCGGTCGTCCGGACGATGGACGACACCGACTGTACACACGGCAGATTTTCGCCCGATAATTGGCCGATGCCGATTATCGGGCGATAAAAATCTGACGTGTGTACGTAGCTTAAGAAGTGCGACAGAGATAATTTGAATCATTTTATTAGGCAAGCTCAATTACAGCGCAGCAAGCAGCTTAGTGTCCTTACCTTGGCTTCAACTTTGACCCTTAAACTTTTTTGTGCCTAGAAGAAAACACATAAATCTGACTAACTGATAGTAATTGTGTCACACACCATATAACTCTCTTGTGGAGACGTTTGCTTTACATGTATTTAAATACAACTTTCACTTTAGGAAAACAATTTGCAGGGAGCAGGTTAAGGATAGCTAATGAAGTCTTGTAATATTTTCTATTGCTATGAGATTCATGTTCCTGGTGCTTCCCACACAATGTTGTATTCTTCTGTTGTGTGTTGGTCCTAAATAATATATATAGTAGTACCAATCCATAGATATCAGTTTTAACATGCTGTCATTGTGTTTTTGGAATATTTATTTCTTGCTACAAAACATTCTGTTGTATTTTTTACCAATGTCCATGCAGTTTGGGGACTGACTGTACAGACACTTAAATGTTTTAGTGTCCTTATGTTGCTCTGAATACTCACATATATTTTTTATTTTATGCAACTGCTTAATATATGACTTGTATTCCCCTGCAGTTAAATAGACAATAAAAAGCACTTTATATTGAGTTTTCTATTATGTGTTCCATAGCACACAGATATTCTTCCAAATTTGTATAGGTGTTTTTTAGTAAAGTGTTAATGCTACAGCATACACATCACTTCCAACTTAGTTCAAGATATATTTTGACCAATTTATGTGAACAAACTCCAAAAACGTTAACATACCTTTGGGACGACCTGCATTGCCAACTGTGAGCTAGGACCTCCTGGCCAACATTAGAATCAGATCCTACAAATGCTTCGTTGACTGAATGAGAACACATTAAGTAGAGACTGTTAAAGGAGCATTACCTCTACATTATTGCCCATGTGTAAGAGAACATCCAACAAGTTCATATAGGTGTGATGGTCTGGTGTTCACAAACCTTCGTATAGCGTATTGTTGAAAATAGAAACCTGTCAGTTATACCCAGCCATAAAATAATGAGGGTGGATAAAAATAATTGTGTAAACAAGTCATTAAATTACAATAACAAACACAGCTGCCGGTCATACTAAACTCACTATAATTTGCAATCAGGTAAACAGAATAATGTGGTAATTAGAATTGTTGTTGAGTGAAAGCTAAATGAATTTGCAATAAACTGTAGTCACAACGTTACGTAGATTAGCATTCAGTATGAACAAAATAGCTTTTCTGAAAAGCATTGCCTGGTCTGGGCTGAAAAAAAAAATGTGATGCATATCAGTTCATCTGTACAGTACCAAGCCTTGCATAACAAAATGGATTGTAGTTGTTTTAAGTGCTGTTGTAGCAAAACCGTTACAGCTTGAAAAGTGAAGAAAAAACATGGTAAAACATGCTAAATTATTTGTTCTGCATATGATCTACCAGATTGTAAGCTCTTCGGGGCAGGGTTCTCTTCTCCTGTATCACTGTATTAGTCTGTCATTTGCAATCCCTATTTAATGTACAGCGCTGCGTAATATGTTGGCGCTATATCAATCCTGTTTAATAATATTATTATTAATGAACAAAACCTCACAGGCAACTATGGATTATGTAAAAACACTGCTGCACACCAAGCTCAGGGTTGGACATTAAATAGGCCTGTTAATCTGCTGTTGGATGCATGTAAAAGTATGTTATAAAAGGGCTGATAAGCAAAGAAAATGAAGTATGTATAGTGTGTAGTAATGAGCCCAATCACTCTTGGGCTAAAACTAAAACATACTACAGACATCACATGAGGTTAGAAATGTATCCTATTACATAATACATTGTAATTTGAATGCACAAGTCATCTCAAAACTATACTTTTAGTTATTTTGTTTAATAACATCCAGCTTCAGGTTTGTTACTTTCCGGGCATGGGGAAAGAACTAGAAAACGCTGAGTGTCCATCAATCAGGAAATAAGTGGGGCTCAGAGGCTGCATTCTTGTACATTGTGAGAAACTTAAGGTTTGCTGAACTGAATGTTTAACTATAGTTCTGCTTTAAGGATATCTAAAATCTTCTTCATGTCATGCCTGCCCACTATCTAATAGTATGTGGTGTACCCACAGTTGCTAAACCTTTATGATGGTTTTCAAAATGGCTAACGACCCAAAGTTAGATAAGATTTCAATTTCTAGTACTCTTGATGTTTGAGTTAGCTGTTCATAACAATCATGCTCCAAACTGATGGTTCATAATAAAGTTTAGATGTCAAATAACACTGACCATTCTTTCCAATTGTCAACCATGTAGACCAATGGACATGCCACATGAGTTCCAGCACCACAAACAATTGAGCAGCTCACAAGAAGGCTGCTGAAAACTCTTACAAACACCTAAAATGCCTAAAGGCAATCAAGAACAAATCTTTGATTCAGACTTTTGGGGATAAATCAGGTAACAATCCAACATCTAAAATGCAGGGCAAAACAGGCCCAAATATGAAGTTTGGGAAAACAATATGGTTAAGAAAAGCCTCCCCTTCACAATCTAGTCCTGAAGACATTGTGAAACCACGGGATCATGCATTTATATCTAGCAACGTCTATAGCTTTAGATAAATATAAAGAAAAAAACCTGTAAACTTCTAGCAGTATAAATGTGCTGATACCCTAAAGCACTCCAGGCTAAGTGACACTAATAACAGTACAGTTGTGTATACATTATATATTTATATTCACAGACACACAAACTTCTACAGATAGAGTTTACATATTTTAAGTATCATGTTTAAGTCTGTTTTACAAGTTTGCAAGCTGTGAACGTGCCTGTATCCAAGCAGGGGAGGGAACCATTATCCTATGCTGCAGGCTCCTCTGGGATACAATGGGATTTGAAAGGCTGTAAAGTCATTCTGTCAATGCCAGAGGCCAAAAGTCAAACACTCCCCACTGACAGGCCCCAGAGTAAATATATCACAACCTTTGTAAAAACAGTGTTCCAAGGATAGAGGACCAGATCTGGCAGGATCCAGCAAGACTTAACAGAGGATCTGTACAATGTGTACTTCTAAGGGGGTTATCTACTGACACATGAAGAAATGGTCATTATTTCTTTTAATGAATAGCTTTTCTAGTTATGAATACAAGCCTTTGTCAAATACCTGAACTTAATTAAATAATGTAATGTTTTCTTTAATTAATATTTCTGCCTAACTGAACAGAACCCTCATCAAATAAATTTTATCACTTCATTAAAATTTCTTTATAAGCAATTTTTGATTATTTTGCAAAAGTTATTTTATTCACACACATTCAGGCAGTGGCAAATCATATGGCGATATCTCGTAGCCCCATCACTTTTCACCAACTATAGCTGACCAAAGACAGACAAGGCACAGTGATTCTCCATCTGATCTGACAAAAACTAATATTTAGTTTCTTCATGTACTGATCTAAAAACAACTGATGAACTGATCAAATATGAGTACAAGTAGATATCTATCTATTTATCTACCTGTATAAATATGTAAAATTGATGGCTGGAAACACACTCCAAACAAACTGTGAATAGGGCAAGATTACCACTGGGTCGGGTCCCCATTTCTTTTTTCTTGTTTGCACTACTTGTTTGCAGTTTTTCAAGTGATGTTTTAACCTATTTTTGCTGTATACAAAACATAAGCTCCATGGCCGTCACTGACCGATTCTCCTCCTCATGATACACTTCATGAGGCAGACCTAGGCTGCAGACCAGCCAGTCAAGCACACGAAATCTATGTCTAGAAAACCACACTTTTGTAACTTCAGAATAAGGTCTGAACAGAACTTCCTGGTGAATTCTACATGGGGTCCCTGGGAAATAATGTGTTCCTACACAAATGGTGCCTTCACATATACAGATCCCCATGCCATGGGCAGGGATGCACCCCCATTCCATTACAGATGCTGTTTTTTTACAGTATTTTTTTTGGATGGTATTTTTTCATTTTGGAGAAACCACAGTGCTCCGCAAGCATGGAAAATCCGATGTCTGATTTTCCCGAAAACAAGCTGAAATATGGACCCATCCAAACACAGAACTCGTTTCTATCTCCCAGTCCATCTCAGATGAGTTTGGGCCCAGATAACTCACAAACCTATCTGTACCACATTGATGTATGGCTTAAACTTTGCATAATACAGTTTCAGGGGTCATTTCTTGAAACAGCGGCAAAATATGAGAATATGTTAAATGTTAATGACTTACGAAAGTACTCCCAAGCCCATGTGGCCATAGCCATAGCCATGTACTTCCAAGCCCATGTAAGCCATACACCAATACATCACACACCATACATCACAGTGCAAACGGCATGATGGTTTCCAATGCAATACCACCTAAGTGCTCCAAAGGTCTCCTACATTCAACAAGCGGTCTTCGCCCATTGCCTATGAACAGAGATTTTTGTGAATTTCTTGACAATGTCATTAACTGTAGATGGTGACAGATCTGAATTATTTGCCATCTTGGACTGCAAATTTTTTTTTTTAATTGACAGATAATTCTCTCATGAAGTTCGGTACAAAGTGGTGAGACACAACCCATCTTTGCTTACAAAGACTGAGCCTTTGGTGGATCCTTTTATATCCGAAACCCACTCCAGCTACCCTTCTTAATAAAGAACCTTACATAATTTTACAAAATCAATAAATTTCTAAATTTTGAATCTTTAATAAACAGAATTAAGTTTGTTGGTAAGAACACTGAAATGCTTTTCTCTCAGTTATATTGCATTTTTTAAAAATTGTCCCAACTTTTCTGCTTGTATATAATATTGGAACTATCCCAATGAATGCCATATGACTGAATGATTGCAATCATTCATGCCATTCAAACATTTATAGACATGTGGATCTCATTTATAATATTGAGTTTTCATTTTATTAGATTCAAAACATCAACACAGGTAAGTCAGACTACCTAACCTCTTTATTTGTTTCAGCCAGTAATTTAAATATAATTGAGACAAAGAACCAGCAAGACGGCTAGGTGCATAGTAGTTACCAAAGGAGAAATCAGTAATGGAAGTCTATTCTAAACAAATTTTCATTTAATCTATTACCTGCACAACAGTTTCTAGAGATCTGCTGTTTCTTTACAATGTCCAAGGACATGTTCCTACAACTGGAACATACCTAAGAAATTCCACCTATAAAACTTAATATGCAGTTTATCAAGTCATAGCAGTTCATTGTCTACTTCACATATAGACTTCCTGTTCACATTGCCTAAAATCCTCTATTGTACTTTTACTTAAAGCAACAACCAGAATTACTGTAAACTGAGGCAACCTGTAAATCCTCAGCCCCTTTTTTCAGCTTAAAATTCCATGCATGGAGTCCTGGCCAATAGATACCAGCTGGCAGGGTATTCTGGGACTTGTCAACAGCAGCTGGGCAGTCAGGGATTGCCTGAGAAGTACATAAAAAACCACTACATCAGGAGGAACAGAACATACAGGAAATGATACAGACATAGGACCTAGAAACACATGCAATCCACTACTACAGTACACTAGATAGACTGGAGTTAGGATTGAGTCAGGAATCTATTTATAAGGATACCAAAATATAATTGGGATGATTTACTAAAAGAATTGTCAATTTTCACCTAAAGAGGCAGTATGGTGGTTTAGAGGTTAGCACTCTGGCCTTTGCAGCACTAGGTCCCAGGTTTGAATCTCAGCCAGGACTATCTGCATGGAGTTTGCAGGTTCTGCCCGTGTTTGCGTGGGTTACCTCCCAAATTCCAAAAACATTGCAGTTGGGTTAAATGGCTTCCCCCCATAATTGACTGTAATAAAGACATATTACTAAGATAGAGGCATTAGATTGTGAGCCCTTTTGAGGGACAGTTACATGACATGACTATGGACTTTGTACAGCGCTGTATAATGTCCACATATATAAATACTGTGTAATAATAATAATAATAATAATAATAATAAATGCATATTGACTTTCAATATGATGTGAAAAGTATCTGCAAATGACTGGGTATTTAAAGTTACTAGAAATTAGTTTTTTACACTAGACTGAATAATTGAAATTAATAATGACACATTTTTCTGGATAAAACTCCTTCATTAAATCATTACTATCAAGCCAACATTGCTGGGTGCATTGAGAGATATCCTAGTATCTCCTCAGGGCACCAAGCTAAGTTAAGCAGAGCTTGTTCACTTAATGAAGGGGTTTAGACCTATGGATTTGTGATGACAGCTTCTCCAAATCAATACTGGTAGAAAAACAGATGCCAAGCAAATACAAGTACAAGGATCCAATACATGAGATGAAGAGGACCTTGCCCATTTGATCTGAAAACCTTCTACAGCATGGAACGTTTTTGAACAATAAGGATCATCTTAAGTCACACGGTGCTAACTATAATTTCGGACTTGCTCCAGCAGTCATTAACATCTGACAAGTGTCATATGTCTATCCGCTTTCAGGGTTGGTCACAACCCAATGCCAAGGGACACAGGTTTCGTGCTTCAATCTACTTGGAACATGAAACTTTTTTCAATTTATTTTTGGATTCACTCTGCCCCTTATGTAAATATCATTCCCTGGTTCCTGGAAAATGAACAAAAACATTGTCCAAAATGTTTTTGGATAAAGTCCCAGAATATAAATAAAGAGATGGCGATCAAAAGTTTATTTTAAGAATACATGTGGTAGGCCGTCTTTCATAGCTTAATGGGAAAGGCAGCAGCAACAACAACCTAAAAAAGATATGTTTATTCTAAATTTTTTGCATTGTGGTAGTTGGTGTTGGCCATTTGGCAGTGTAGGTGTCTGAAACAACTCTGCTGACTCTGGTGACTTTGTGTTTAAATAAAACATGGGAATAGATAAATGCGTGATTGGTACAAAGAAAAAAAAGTGTTTACCTGACATACTACTACACAACATATCCTGATTGTCCCTTTATGCTTGCTTTCTTCTATTCTGATAAAAAATATAATCTAGGAACAATTTACCGGTCCTGCATTAAAGATGTGGATGGGATGCCCTTGAGACTTCAATTTTTTTAAGACTTTGTACATATGATATTTTGTGTCGTTCTCTTTCTAACCTTTGACTTTTATGTCATGGATGTATTGATTGTAATTTTTGATGTACCTCATGAAATAAAAAGGATATTATAATGTAAAAAAGAACATGTTAACAGGTAAAATTTTCACCCAACATTGTCCAGACTTCTCTTACAATAAAATTCTGGCTTGTATGACTTGTATGTCTGTAGCTTTATAGAAGAATTGCCTGTTGTCTATGCAGCGAGCGCATGCATGGGAGTTTATTTATTCTCATCAGCTAATAATGCTGGGTTTGTACACCGAGCTACACATGTATGATCAGTGGGCATTAAAGTAAAATTAGGGACAAGCACAAGTTTGTATACAAATTTGTATACATTTGTAAGTCGCTAATTTTTCCTAATAAAATATAGCCCTCTTGTGTATGTTGTATATATATCTATATAGTAGAATGCACATATGAGCAGTATAATGGGAAAACAACTCTTTGTAGAAATCACTGGCAACATTCCTTGATAATATTTAATGTGCTACGTGTCGGGTACCATGGTCAAAAAAAAGTAGATGTCAACAAAAACAACAGAGTAAAAGTACAAATGTAAAAAAGTTCAATTAAGTAGGCAATTATTGTATAGCTTTAGGGGCCCCATCAACTGATTACAACCAGTTTGGCAGCTACAATTTGCTCAAAGTTAATTTGTTTTTTCAAATGTAAAAAAATTCTAGTCTTACGTGATCAAGAGCTACCAAGCAGGTTTCCCATTTTTACTGCCAACATGGAACATTTGGAGCTTAAAATTAACCTGTGTTTTCCCATTCAGGTCCACTTAAATGCCCCCTCAACCCTTGAAACAGAGCCTGGGCTGTACATTTCACTTCAAGCTGTCACAATAGTGTTGACATTCTAGTGTTCCCTGCACAGACTTGTAGCACGATGTGCCAGATGCAACAAAACAGCCCCAAGCATCACTAAAACTCCTCCATGTTTCATAGTAGATATGCTGGCTGGTTTTCTTTGAAAACGTTTTTGATTTTTTTTTTAATATGTGGACATAAAGCTGATGCAACCTGCAAAAACGCTCCAGTGTTCTCTCATCTATCCAAAAGACATTGTCTTAGAAGTATTGCAGCTTGTCATTAGGCATTACACCATAATGTCTGTTATCATAGGAACATCAAGCTTGAAGTCTTATTATTATGGTTGGTGGTATAATGGATGTACATGTTATTTATATAGGACCAGTAAATGTATCACTTTGACTTCATGGAAGTAGGAAATGATTGTTTGTTATGGTTTTTGGGTGTCCTTAAACATATGGGGCAAATATTGAGGTGATGGCTTACAATTGAGTTGTTGGGGTTTTTTGGTTTATTTTTGGTTTATTGTGGGAATTAATGATTAATAACACTAGAATCAAGGTAGGCACTAATAAACACGGTAGCACCTATTCAAACACTTTTGTTAATGTAGATATAGAAGTGGATATCATAGTACTAGTTGGATTCATATATTTAATTGGTACATACAAGTAATCACATATGATATACATATGACTAAATTATTAGAAATATAGGTACTAACTCACATGAGAATTGATTCTAGCTGGATAAATAAGTGTGTGGAGAATTTGGAAGGTGGTGATATGGATTTTTGAGGGGATACTCTAACTTAGATAAAGAACATGGTGAAAATTTGGAGATATATTATATAACAAACACTATTTTGTACATATTTAGATTAAAGGATACTACTCATTTTGATAGAACTGCTGGAATTTTTCTAAATTAAACTCTGTATTTATAGCACTAATTTTGAGAAGATTGTTATATTGATTGATGGTTGTGTCTTCCCCCCTTGGTCTGTTGTCTGCCTCACTGCATGTCCTTTTGCCCCATTATGTGAAGGACGATGTATCATGATTTTGGATGTAAGTTTGTAAATGAAATGTCATTGTTTTGATTAATATATTTTATTTGTAAGTATGTATATCTGTAATCATTTATTGCAAAAATATTTTTTATTTGTAGAATTAAGAAGTGGACCAGATCCACAAAACGCGTTGAGGATGTTTCATGCATATGTTGTTTGCATGGTCTTTTTGTAATTTGTTTTTAATATTTATATTAAAGTTTTCCTGAAAAGTTTATTTGGTCTTTGTTAAATTATATATGCAGAGAATATAGAAATCTATTAGTATACATATATTTATTGCCTATAAAGTCCCTCCTTTCTCTCTAAGATTCAAATATTTTTTGGTTTGGGGATGCGGCACGTGTTCAAACATCCAATCACCTGTGGGATACTCTGTGCTGGCTTTTATATTGGAAGAACATCAAGCTGAGACAGTCTTATAGCCTTTAATTTTATCATGCATGTCTGTATTGATTTTTCTGATCATCTCAAACAAATTTCTCGGTTTGCTTTCTCTGGCGCCATGTTCTGTGTGGAACACACAATGATACCAAGCAGCATAGGGATAACATTTCTCAATTTAAAGTGGAATTAAACAAACTATTCTTACCTGTCCCTGTTCCGATGCAGGGCACCGCCATCTTCTTCCTACTTCACATCCTATTTGCGATCTTCGTCCATCTTGATTGGCCGACACGGAATGACATAGCTGCACAGGCGGGCAAGAGTTCATCCAGTCCCAGCACAGGCATGGGAAGTCAGGATTGCTGGATAGCAATCAGGCAGGTAAAACAGAATATTGCAGAAGGGACATTGCCATTATATATATATATATATATTTTTTTTTTCCTTCTGGTCAATGAATAGCTTCCACAGGAAGGGAGAACATACACAGCAGCTATTGTGTCCAAACATAGCAATAACAGGGTCAGAAGCCAATCATCACAGCTCCTGACCATTGCCCCAAGATGCTGGCTGTCCAAAAACAGCAGAAGCTCAGGTGTCAGGTGCACATGAAAATAAATGTGTCTTGATCTTCATGGGTCTGAAATGTTATGCTATCCAACACCCTGCAACTGTGCTAAAGTCAGAAAACGTATTCAATTTGATACAGTAGCTCGCCAAAAAAACCAAAGCTACTGAGCTGCCTACACATACCTAAAGCACCTCTCAGTACCCCTAATTTGCTAAACTGCCATGCCATTCTGAAAAAGCCACATGCAATAACTGTCATTGGAAATGAACGATTATCTGCTGATCGTTCGATAATCATTAACAAATAAAGTGCACGACAGGGCTATGACGCCGATGAAAAAGAATGTCTCTGGAAACGAACAACCGTCCTGGCAGATCCGTTTGGACAGCAATTGTTCACCATATATTGTATACACCAGGGGTCAGTAAACTTTTTTGGCTACTAGGCCATTTTAGGAGGTCAAGAAGGCACACTAGGCCAGACTCTTTCTCGAGTCCGGCTCTGATGGCTCCGCCCCCACCTGAATTGCCCCTGAAGGGAAATCCCTCTCCTTCGCAATGCATACAGAGGAGAGGGAATGTCCCCTTACCCCGGCAGCAGTAAACAGGGAAGAGAGGCATAACAAGGAGGCTCAAGCCGCGAGTTGCCGACCGTTGCCAACCAGGATTAGGCCGGATCGACGTTGGACCGGGAATCACTACTGGCTAGGCCGTATCTGGCCTAAAGGCCGGAGTTTGCCTACCCCTGGTGTACACAGTCATTCAGTGATCGTAGATTGTTCTCTGGTAGACTTTCTCAAGTACATGTCACTTCCTGCATCGTTCAAACAATCGTATCTAGTGTGTGTACATTATTGGTGGATTATATTTTATCGACTGTATTGCTACAGCATGTACAGAATTGTGCACTATACGATCGTTCAAATTAATTGTGAATAATTGTTGATCTGTTGTTAGTCGTTCTTTTTCTAATGACAATTATTGCACGTGTGTACCCAGCCTTGGTAAGGTTTTAACACCCTTTATCACCCTATCATAATGAAGGACTGCCTATGTGTGGGAGAAGGAGGAGGCAAGTAAAACATAACCCAGGAACCCAGGTTAGCGCAAGTACAACAAAAATAATTTCTCCTAACATCCTACCCAGACAACTGGAATCAGACAGAAAAACAAGGGAAGGGAAAACCCAACCAAAGCACAAACAGCCTTTAAAAATGTAACAGAAGTTCTAACCCTGTCTGTTAAAGCTGATTTTTCTGACAAAAGCTTGACATGAGTAACAAATTGCTGTTTTGTTTCCAAAATTGCTCAACAGTTTAGCATGAATAATATGGAAGTCATAAAGGGAGTCCCTGAGGCTCCCTTACTATTTTTGGTCAATTTCATAAGTGAAATAGCGATTACAAATACGGTTACTGTTAAGGGGATCTCCTATTGATCCCAAATCTTTTTTTCCCTCTTTCTAATAGCTTCTGTTTACAGCACTGGGGGAGTGATCTAACCACACATTAATTTGCGTGTGTTAAGAGGGAAAAATTGATCTGGGATCAATAGGAGATCGCCTTAACAGTTACACCATTTCACCCTGGATCAGGTAAAGATTTCACATTGGTAGATATCTCTTGAAGCAGCCTAACACAGACAGGTATAATGATTGAAAAAAGGATAGAAAATCATTCCAATCACTGGGAGATTGTTGTACCTTGCTATTATAAGAGAATCCTCTCCAGAGGGTTGGATTGTGTCTTCATAATCACCCTTCTGAAGTTTTTGTGAAGCTCTAATATGATATTGTCTTTTTATCGGGAGTTAGATATAAACCTGACTTGGGATTCTAGCCCATTTCTATCTAAAAAGACAATTAAATAGAAGATGAAATGTGTGCACTATTATTATTATTATTATTAATATTATTATTAAACAGGATTTATATAGCGCCAACATATTACACAGCACTGTACATTAAATAGGGATTGCAAATGACAGACTAATACAGACAATGATATAGGAGGAGAGGACCCTGCCCCGAAGAGCTTACAATCTAGTAGGTGGGGGAATTTCACACACAATAGGATGGGAGATATGGGCAGCTCTAAAACCAGACTGGAGAGGGTCAAGGAGAGAGTTGGTGCTCAGGTAATGGGTGAGTCCTTTGTAGACAAGGCGTTCAAGAAGTTTGGAGACATATGGGAGAAGGGAGATAGGATGGTAGCTGGAGGTAGGGAGGAGTCCAGTGAGGAGGATAGGGAAAATTATGGCATGTTTAAAGGCTGAGGGGTATTTGCCAGTGGAAAGGGAGAGGTTGAAAAGTTTGGTTAGGGCAGGGGCCAGGGTGGAGGAATGGGCACGGAGTAGGTCAGAGGGACTTGGGTCAAGTGGGCACATATGTAGTAGACGGAGATGATGAGAGAAGAGTTAAGACTTTGTCCACAGTAACAGGGCTGAGGGAGGCCAGTGATGATTTACAGGTGGAAGGGGTGGGTATGGTTGGAGTGATTCGGTGGGCAGAGACATCATGTCTGATTTTGTCTATTTTATCTCCAAAGTAGGTGGCAATGTCTTGGGCAGAGAAGGATGTTGTGGGGGGAGCAGACACAACTCTGTCTAAAGTGCATTATGAGTGCTCACATAGAGGTGTGAATAAATACAGTTCTGAGAAATAATCCAGAAACTTCCTCTGTGCTCTCCAAGCTCAGTTCTCTATGGTAGACAAGTGAGAGCATTGCTACTTCTACTCATCCCTGCAATTATTTCAGAGTGCACAGAAAGTTCTCCTTCCTTAAATATACTTTACATACCGCATGCAGAAATATCTGAATTTGTTTTTTTTTTTTTTTAATTCTTTATTTAATCATAGAAAAGGGGAAGTACAATAATGTTCACATATCAAGAATAAGGCACAGCAGATACAAACACAAAACTACACATTGTGCAAACACCATATAGGCAAAAAAACTCAGCATAGAGGAACACAGTAGTACCTCAAAACTCAAGTGCATGATGCAGCAAGAGAGAGTGACAGATGAACAAACGAGCGCTATACACACAGCACCCATTGTGTTCTATGGGGAGGGGAGGATGAGTGAGCAGCACCCCACCGTGCTCATCTCCCTTGACTTGTATAGTGATCCTTACCGAATATTGTTCATGAATCTGTCCTGACAACACTGGACAACGGTTTGTCTCAGGCAGCCTAAGACGTAGATCTTTCACAATCCTTTCCAACAACAAAAGAATGATAGATGTATAAACATACAGCTCCATTCTGCACTATGAAGAGGGAAGAGCGAGTAAACAGCATCCCGCTGTGCTCTCTGCCCTTGACTTGCATTGCAGCCGTTCCTGGATTCACCAGGACAGATGCAGGATCGATGTCCTATACTAGCCCTGAAGTGATAATCAGACGAGAATCATCTGACCTGTGCTCGTAGCCTAAGATGTGAACAGATGGCCAGTTAAGGTGACATGAAATCCAATATGAGATTGCATGTGGAAGGGATTTTTATCTTTTCCCTGTTGGAAAACAACTTTGTACTAAATTTCCTGGGAGTCAAACTCCAGGTATTTAATTAAAATCAACAAGTCTGTGACAATCAGGTGAGATTAGTCAAACGACCACAATCATGAGACTGACAACATTTTCTAATTTGGAGATATATTTGCATATGTATAAATTGTATAATGTATGGATTTGTATAGGTTAAATATATTTTTTAGTAGATATAAACTATAAAGCCTTGATTTGTGCACATTTAGCTGGCCAGACAGAAGTTCTGCAGACCAACTAAAAAGTCTATTGATTTACTTGCTGCAACAGATCCTCCTATTAAAAGTTTGAGAAAGGAAAGCATCTTACTAGAAGTAATCAAATCACACAAATATTTTATAAATCATTTTGTGGCAATATAAACAATATCACACATCAGATCTACGTTTAACAGGTTGTCAGATAAGGTGAAATGCCGAACAATGGCAGCACATAATCCCAAGACATAAAATAATGAAACCAAACAGCCAGACCAGACAAATGCTTCCAGAACACATACAAGGAAAACCCCATCTTCACTTACAGGAATCCGTTATCTGCCTCCAAGTTGTGTAAATAGAGCAAAGATCACAGGCCTGAGCCTTGGCACTGATTACATGACCCATGCATTTCCTTTTATTATAGGAGAAAGTATCCATTTTAACTTTTTTGGTGATATTGAAAGCTGCACGTGCAGCGCAGTATACAAGCAACAGGAGATTGCGATTTTTTTTTATTGAAAAAGGGACATGTCATGTGCCGTTTGCAATAAAGAGATGCCTGTCTGCAATTCTTTGTTCTTAGTTTAGCTCTGCTTTACTCTCCCTGGCGGTATGACTACTTTATATTTTGAAATGTCTAATCGGTACATTTGACATCTATAAATACTTCTAATTTTAAATTTCCCACCGGTCCTGCCACCCGCACATACATTGCATACCCAGCCGGCATTTGCATCCCCTAGCTGGGATGCGAGGCATCGTCAACGGGGCACTGATGCCACCCAGGCATCACCAAGTAGACCTAAATTGCCAGGCCGACATCGCTGGAGGCAAGACCAAGTAAGCCCTCAATTCCACCACGAGTGTGGCTGTGGGGGTTACCACTTTCTGTAAAGAAATTTCACCCTGAGCCACACTTAGTAATACTGCCGGGGGGGGGGGGTTAATATGACTTTTTGCGGTAAAATTCTGCTTTAATTTTATTTGCCATATAAAGAATCAACACATTTGTAGACTGCAGAAATCAAGTAAGTTATTTTACTGAGCATCAGCTTATTGTAGAAATAAAGTTAAAATAAAAAAAAAATCACACACTTGCCTTTACTTCCGCAGATCCCTCAATCCCTCTGGAGCTTTTCTTGATTCAGTCCCGCGCTGTCCTGGTTTCTTTCTTCGTCCCAGTACAGGGAAAGCGCCGGGCCCCGATCTCACACTGCGCAGGCGCAAGATTGGAGGACGCATGCTGCTGTATTTGTAAAAAAAATTTTAAAAAAGGCTGATCTCACTACACATGAATGCGACTGGCACATTTTTTTTTCTGACCGATTTGCCCAATATGGGACATGCACAGAAGCAGCAGCCCACAACCTCCTGGGATACATGACATATGTATCGCAGAAATGTGTGTCAAGTCATCAGACTCTTATAGACTTCAATGGGGTAGCAGAGATGGTGGTTCAAAGATAGCATTATACCCATTGTACATATTGCGGGTTTTTTTTTTTATGAAAAAGTCCTGAAAGAGAGTTACATTTAAATAAGTAAGTCTAGGAGCAGGCAGGTTTGTTATTGCAGAAGGGGCAGGCGATGTCCTTTGTGCAAAAACAAAAATTATAACAATGTATCTGCTGTTTGCAACCTTTTCAAATGTAGAGCTAGCTGTGCACTCAGTGTACAATGCTGGGTATCCTGGTAAACCCCCAGCTTGAATGGATTGAATGGACTGCTGTGTGCATTGCCCATTCATGAGGGGCAAAGATCTAAAATCCAAAAGACCGGGGAAGATGTCAGCGCTCACAATGGAGTAAGGAGAGGTGAATGTAATGAAGACGTGCATTTAGGCTGATACATTTATTTTATTGCAGGACATCACCTGTCTCTTTTGCAATAAACAACCTGCCTGCTCCCAGTTTTTTATAGTTAAAGAGGAAGTAAACTCAAAAGGGCCCAAAACAAAATATCCACTTACCATAAATCCCGCAGACCAGTCGATCATTCTGGAGATGTCTTCCATTGAGTCCTGCGTCATCCCAGCATCCTTCTACAAGCTGGCGCACCAGGCGACGCCATCTTCACCTCTTCTTCCAGGTTCTTCTTCCTACGTCACCCGATGCAGGCGCGAGATCGGGTGACTTAGTTTAGAAAAAAAAACTTGCTGATCTCACTGCGCATGCGTAGGATCTGCAATTTTTTCTCTTTTCACAGAAAGGCTCCTTCAGCCAGGAGCCTCCCGGGATGCCTGACCTAGGCATCCCGGGCTGCCTGACCTAGGCATCCCGTGCTGCCTGACCTAGGCATCCCGGGCTGCCTGACCTAGGTATCCCGGGAAGCTTTGCGCTCCCAATAAAATTAGGTGGCGGTGCTGCACCCTTTTTTTAAAATAAACAAACAGAAGTTTTACCTTACATAAACTGGTTGTCTACGCTAACTCCACTTTATAAAGCGTTTGGATTGCAGACAACACAAATAAAACCCAGCCTTTCCAGTCACATTTCATTTGCACTGGCTCGCCAAACGTTGTCATAATTATTAAATGTGATATCAACCAAAGCCAGTTTGTGTGGTGGGGAAAGTAGCCCTCGCTGTTACCCCCGTGGGGGTAAATTCTCATTTCTGGTAGTTTGCCCATTCTACATGCAGTTTACGTGTCGGGTGGGGAATGTTTTCACACAAAATACCCGTCTGCAGAAGATAAAACGCGCACAAAATGTGACTGAACGACTGTCGTATCTTGTCATAAATCTTACATCATTTTGGTGGAAATGACCATTGCTGACTCCGGTGAAAATATTGCTATACATTGCATCAGCTGTGTGAATGAGTCAGAATAACTAACAGGGTCTGTTACCGTAAGATAACTTCCTGACCAGAAAATGAGTAAAAGTATACATTAAAGATAAACATTAGTGTCCCACACGTGATGTTAGAGAAATACAACTCCCGCAGCACGTACCAAACTTCATTACAGCACACACCTCCCACAGAACTTTCCTGTCAGGGAATGTTGCCAGGAGTTTCTAAGACGTGCTTGGCTTCTTGCCAGTAGTTGCGTTCTACGTCATACGCGCGCTCCCGTACAGAGCGTTCCAGCACAAGCTGCTCTCTTCAGTACGTGCTGCAGTGCACAGTATCTCCTGTATACAGACAGTACAGGGCGTGACGTCATCAACAACGCTGCGTACGTGCCTGAGGAAGTCAGAAAGCCTCTGGGTCCTAGTGCTGCTGGATTGCTAGAACTCCATAGTGTGCATTGCTAGGAACAGGCTAATGTAATAGCAGCTAATTATTATTATTATTATTATTATTATTATTATTAAACAGGATTTTTATAGCGCCAAAATATTACGCAGCGCTGTACATTAAATAGGGATTGCAAATGACAGACTAATACAGACAGTGATACAGGAGAAGAGAACCCTGCCCCGAAGAGCTTACAATCTAGTAGGTGGGGGAATTTCACACACAATAGCTAATCTAGGAATTTCCAGTTTTTTACCATAACTCCTGTCTCTGTGCCAAATCCTCTTGTTCTATTAAGTTTTTAAAGTGATAATCTATAAAAAAAAATGACTTTTAATGTGTTCAAAAAAACATTGCATACCTTTTCCTGCAATCCTCTGAATCCTCTTGTTCATTTGACTTCATGGCCCTTTCATTATTACAATTAGCCAGAATTTATATAGTGCCGACATATTATGCAGCGCTGTACAAAGTCCATAGTCATGTCACTAGCTGTCCCTCAGAGAG
>NC_092867.1:33448520-33496069 GCF_032062135.1 Pyxicephalus adspersus
AACACACACAAACTCCATGCAGATAGTGTGCTGGCCAAGATTCAAACCTGGGACCTAGTACTGCAAAGGCCAGGGTGCTATCCACTGAGCCACCATGCTGCCCCACTTGCATGCATCCTATTGCTGAAGATCTCTCACTTTTGCATCCCATCTGCTTTTAGGGATAACAAATAAATACTAGTAGTGGTCAAACAGATACAATCCTAGTCAATTCCAACTTGGATCCAAGCTATTCCAACCTCCAAGTCAGAACTTGGATTCTGATCTGACATTACTATACCTGACAATAATAGGTATAGTAGGACGCTGAATGATGGCAGCCAGATTAGCTGAGCCCTACCATGCCTCTCATTGACATGTCATGAAAAAAATTGATTCTGGTGTTGAAATTTGAAATTCAGTTGCATTTGATACGTCAGATATTTTTTTTTTTTGTTTCAAGCAACACTACTAAATGCATATTTGAAAGATTAATTTGTAAAATGTCTTGTATTTGTAATTCTGTTTAGCCAGTCTAGTGTTCCAAACAGAAAATCAGTCGGCCATTTATCTGATTGGACTGCCCAATGCACCATGTACCGTGTCAGCATAGTGTTGGAGTGCCATTCAGAATAAATGACACCCCGTCACACTAACACATGTAACTGTCATACAATAGTGTGAATGAGCCACTGTTGTGTTTTTATTGCTGGTAATAACCTCCTCTGTTTTCTGGCTGCAGCTCCCCAAACTTAACATAAAGCCCTCCAATCAAATCAATGGGTGTGCAGTGATGAAGACATATTTGATGCTGGTGAAGGCTGTGAGCTAAGGTAAGTACCTGGGAAGTGTTAGTATAGTGTAGCTTGGAGAGGTTGCAGGACAGGTTTACTGAATATTAGTATATTACACAGCTAACCTTTTAATAAGAGACTCTGTCACTTGGCATCTTTGAAGCACGATGCAGTGCCTGGGACCTGAGTGGCCAATCGTTATGACACAGAATTTCTATAGCACTGACATATTACACAGCATTGTACAAAGCCTATAGTCATGTCACTAACTGTCCCTCAAAGGGGCTCCAAATCTAACGTCCCTACCATAGTCATATGTAATTAATATAGTCTAAGGTCAATTTTTGGGGAGAAGCCAATTAACCAAACATTTTTTTTGGAATGTGGGAAACTGGAGTACCCGGAGGAAACCCACACAAACACGGGGGAACCTGCAAACAGTGCAGATAGTGTCCTGGCTGAGATTCAAACCTGGAACCTAGTACTGCAAATACCAGAGTCCTAACCACTGAGCCACCGTGCTGCTTGTTGCAAAAATAATTATAACATCGTCATCCATGTGTAAACTCAAATACCAACGGATACAAAAGTTAAACAGGATTAAGAATACAGAGGAATGGAGCAGCAGCCAATACAAACATTGCAGAGGGGCATTCCGGAAAAAAATGAAATATAACTTAACTGAGGCTCTAACTTATCCTAAAACTTAAAAAAAATGATTGTTGTTTTACATGGAACATGAAGTTTAATTTTAACTTAAATGTTACTAACTATGTAAACCTGTGAATATAGATAGCAAGATCTATATGGAGTGTTAGATAACCTCCACTAATTGAGCTTCTACCAATTTGCTTTGTCTGTCTTTGTATTCTTTGCTATTTTCTTTTCTGTTGTACAGTGTTTCATTATTATTTTTTACATACCACAAGTTATTGGATTCTACAGTACTGTGAAAAACGAACAGGTAATGTTCCTATCACACAGACAATGAAACCAGAGTTAGATATATGGATACAAAAAACACATCACATCACTTGTACTTACTCTCCACCTGATCTACACACAGAGCAGATCAAAAGATAAAAAAATAGAATCTTTAGGCAGGGAAACTGCAATTCAGTTTGTCTGAGACATCAAAAACTAGAATATTCTATCTACACATGAAAGAACAAGATGTGGTGTGGTGGGAAAATGTACTTAGTTCAACAAACTACTGTAACCTTGTTATCAGGCCTGCAGAGCGCAAAAGGAAGGAAATGAATGTTAAGATAGACATAGTATCTGTGCTGTGCCAAATGTTCTGATCACAAGGTACAAGGCACTTTTAAATGTGTTAGTGAAATGAACTAACTAACATAGAAAAGCCAAAGATAAAATTATGTATCATACTCCAGTTCTGTTTTTTAGCAGGGTTTGAAATATATTTAAAGCCAAAATGTTTTAATGTTTGGATAAAGTAGGTAATAGTTTAAACCCTGACATTATTTGCTGTGTGTCCCATTGGGATAGTTTTTTTTTTTTTTGTTTTTTACTTAATTTCTTTGGTAGAATAGCAAGTGAGAGGGAGCCCCACAGAAAAAAAGTATTCTATTTATTAGATTCTAGCTGTTTTCAGTGCAATCCAAAAAAAATGTTGCTTTAGATGCACTTTAAGAAAGCTATCCAGGTAGCCATTTCCAGTCTCCTTGCCTAAATCTTAATTCAATAGCTTTAAAGCCCAATTTGACTTTCAGTTTACATGGTATATACGTTCCAGATGCATCAAACCAGTGTATGAAGTCCTACAGTTGTTTCCTACAGAAAGCAGCCATAGCCTTATTAGAAATACCTGTCCACTACCAGCATGCTGAAGAAAAGGACTCTTCTTGTTCTCTGTGTAGAAGCAGTGGTCTCTCTGTACAGATCTGACATCCCCCCTAGAGCTCTCCAATCAGCAGTTTTTTTTAGGTAGGCACACAAACAATATTTTCAAAAGATGGTGGGAATTAGTAGATACTCCTCTAATATAGTTTTCTCCTATAGATTTATAACAAAGAATGCTCCAACATATTTATATAAGCTCACAGCCAAAGGGTTATGAGTTTGTTTACTCTTTCGTTAGTTATCAGTACAATGCCTCAAAAGCTATGTTGGTGAGGAGAGGGTCCATGTTTAATGTATAAATAATAATAATAATAATGATTTATGATGTTCTGTTCCTGGCAGATCTTTATTAAAGAAAGGGACAGTCCCTCTGCAAAAAAACACTTCCCTGCCTGATCGCTGTGTTGCACAAGTGCAGTTCAGCATGGGACATCCCGGCTTCCCTTGCAGCTGGTAGGAATAAGTGAATGTCATCTTGGCCCAGCCAAAGATTGAAACCAGGAAGGGGAAAAGACAGAATTTGTATATGTGTATATATATATATATATATATATATATATACCGAACTGGAGTTTCATTCCGTTATTTTCAGTTTTATTTACTTTAATCAGATAACTTCAGAAACCTTTAGACATCAGCCCATGTTTTATATTTAGATACACGTTTCATAATAATCTCACTTCCTTGAATGAGTTAACATGTGTCACCCTTGGCCAGTCATCTGCTTCTCATCGCTGTAGACAGGTGTGATTCATCCATACTCACCTGATACCTGTCTGCTGGGTCTCTGACAAAAGAATAAAGAAGAAAGTCCCAGTCCATTCACAATGTGGGCAGAAGGTTGACAAATGCTAATAAACAAGTGTGTAACTGTAACTAATAATATTTCTTGTCATTTACTTGGATAGACAGCAGTTTAGTATAAGGATGAACTACATAGGTGATATTTTCCAGTACCTGCACTAGGTACTGATTTACTAGGAGAGATTTGAGGCAAGTAACAGTTAATAAAATCTAGGATCCTGCAGTAGTCATAAGCCACAAAATAGTCATATAGAAAGCAACTAACACTATCATAAATTATGTTTCTTTTGCAACTTTCACTATTAACATTACAGAAGTCATGCAGCAGCTGATCACACTAAGTTTTCATTGCGTCAGTTAAGTTTTCTATGCAAAAACTTCTGCAATAGGCAGAGAATAAGGAGTAGTGGTTTGCAGAAGCAAACTTTAAAGTATATAAAAATTAGTGCAGCTTACCAGACTTAGATGTCATAACCATTAGTTTCCATTTTCAAGCTTTCTTTAACTTATTTTTACTTGACGATCCTGCTAACAGTACACTTCCAGTATTTTGGGTGACAACCCTAACTCGGGTTGTCACCCAAAGCTGTATCTATGGTACATACAGCATCATTTTCACTGTAGTCCTCATTACAGATTCCCTTCCTTCTCCTCATTTCCATCATGTATATGGATGTTGTAGAACATAGACAAGAAAGCATAAAAACATTAGTTAAGTTTTCAGATCATTCCACAGAAAGTTATTTGGAATTTTTGGCAGATCTGTCAAGATTTTTGACAGAATCAACAGCTATTATTTTTGTACTTGCAGAAATTTTAATAAATGTCCTTAAAAAGAAAATTAATAAAAAGAGCTTATCTGAGTACTGGTGATATATCCAATGTTTGTTCTGGAGTTTAGGTATACCTTAGGGCCCATTCACACAATCTGTGCAGAATCTGTGATATGCGGTGCTATATATTCTCAATAAACTTGCATTGCTGCACAGTACAACTGCCAGGAATGGTGCACACACTTTTGCACATGTCATCATCATTTAGCAAAACTCATACTGTATTATTATCTACAGTTTTATTGTGGATTATATGATATAGTAGTCATAGATACAAATATTGCTTAGTGAGTTCTATTGATACGATTTAGTAGTCCATTTGAGCTGAGTGCTTGCTGGATATTTTTTTGGCTATTTACAGCTTCAAAGCTGGAAGCCATTTAAAGGTTACAACTGTGCTTGGAAAGGCTTATCTACTAACAGTGAAATCATATGGGTTATCAGCACTGCCTATAACTCCCACAAAAAAAGTAATTTTATATTCGGTGCCAGTAAACTGTTCCTCTTACTGTGAATAATGCTTATGTGTGTTTATATCATAGTGCCATTTGTTCATTCATGTGACAAGGTTAAGAAAAAAAAACTATGCAGACTGCCATGGCTATCTTCCTTTTGAAAATGGTAATTGCCTGGCTCCCTCTGACTGCAACACTTTTTTAGTAGATGATCACAAAGTTGCATTCCAGTCAATAATATTAGCACAAAGTCAGTCAGCTAAAAACACTTATTTTTCAATGCCCTGCTTTCACTTAATTAGCAAGATGTAGCTATACCAGCTAGATAAACTAATGTACAGTGCATTATTCACATTCACATTTATGCAGCTGCACTATTCACGTGTGTGATGTGGGGTGTTCTATTCAAATGAATGGGCTCCCTACCACACAGCAGAACATGCAAATATGATAAAACTGCAAGCCTCTAAAGTGCATTACCATGCGGTACAGTACCGTGCATGCAAATGTGAACCATGCTTTGTTCTAATTACTGCAGCAAAACTAGGTTATTCAGCTGCTGCAGGAAAGTGCACACATCCAGAGGAAGTTCCTACAGAGTTTTCCATGGTGTACAAAGAAAGAAATCATAGTCAAAGAATAGGGAGGAACAAATATAAACAGCACTGTGAATTTGTCATATGGTCTGACTCTCCTTTCTATAATCCAGTCCTGCTATGCTGCGTCAGCTTTGGAAGGTGGCACAGCAAAGAACAAATTTGTAATGCCTAATTCTGTCCTTTATAAACATACAGTGTTTGTTTTATTATTATTTTTATTTTTAAGTAGCAGAATGGTTATTGTGCAGATAACTTTAGCCTTGTGTTGTAAACGTTTTTACTGCTTTACAGCCACTGCAGAGAATTAACATTTATTCATTATTACATTTTTTGCAGAAATAGAGATCAACAATGGCAGTTTCCATATTTTTCCCAGTAAAGGTTAGACACTTCTTTATAGGATGCATCATAACGCAGCCTGGGCTCACAGTAATGTCTTCTGGAGGATAACCCCCCACGCAGCTGAAATAAATTGATGAAGCGGTTTTGACACCAGAAAAAAGATTTGTAACAGAATGTTTTATTAATAAAAAGTTGAAGGGTGGGGTATTTGGATGAAGTTCTATTTTAATCAAGCAAAAATAAAATCTATACTACTGTAAAGTGATTACATGTGGCACATTTTCATAATAAATTAATAAAAGTCCTGCATTGTCTATTACAGCCAGATTCTATCAGGTACTTAGAGCATGAAAAAATATAATTTCTCCTAGCCTCAGCATTGGTGCTATTCTTTAAATTGATGCTTCTAAAAAAATAAATGTGCATTTTTCAATGTGTTATAAACACTTTTCCTAATAATAAAAAATATTAGTTGCCTTGGGCTATACAGATCTACACATCGGACTTAAAGTTGAGAAGAAAAGTGACACATATGGATTTGGATCTAGTAAAAGCTGGCACAATATTACCAACTCAGATGAAGCCTGGGGCAATATAAATTTGGCAGGCAAAACTCAGTCTAGGGTTACATATTCATATTCTTCCTATTGAAAAATTTGGATTATTTTAACTGTTGCTGACAGTATTGATTCTAAAATACATACTCTTAAAAGCCACAATGTCATCGTTTTCTGTAATGCCTATTAAACTTTTGCAGCTTGAAAAACAAGCTGTTTCTCTTTAAAATGTCGACATGTGAAATGTCACGAGCAGATTTATTATATAAAGTTAGCCAATTCCATCTCTCTATCCTGGGGAGGACATTTGGCCACCATCCAGTAAAATAGCAGGATTGTTTGGCTCAGTAGGCTGGCAGGCGTTTGCCTTGGAATTCTTCAATCCAGCCAACCAAGCATAACCAAAAACACAGAGGTCTTTCTTGAGGGGCGTACACTGGCAAATGTGTGTGCATTCATTGCCAGTTCGTTGATAAAGTATCAGGCACTGCTATGTACTCTGAGGATGGAAGAAAGCCAACCCTCCTACTTGAAAAGTTTGATAATGAAAAACAACTTAACCTTTCAGCCACAAACTAACAACATGCATCTGTATAGGAAGGTGATATGTGCATATGTATACATTTATATATATGGACGAATAGTGTGCCATACTTAGTTTAATTTTTCTACCTTTTATATATCCAGTCAATTAAAAACATACCACTCTGCATACAAACGTGATTGAGATCATTGCAAAAAACTGCTACTTGAAGTCAGTGAGGTGCCCATCAACAGATCAACAGGAGTTAAGCCACTAAAAAGTATTTGTATATTTAAGCATTCCATGGTTCTGGTTCCAGGAACATTCTAAAAGATAAATTAGGCACATAAAGACACTTCATGGTGCCCACACCAATTGCAAAATTAGGAAAATGATAATGTAGAATGGGTGACACTCTATGGCATGTAGTGGATGTTCAACCCCCTTTTATTCTTGTTTGGTAATGCTGATGAGTTAGCAAACCGGTTGTACTGACACCGTGTGATCAGTCTATCCACTTGGATGTGATATCAGAATCCCTATCAGTCTCACCAGAGACATCAGATGACTAGTATAGTCATCCTCAGCCAGGATTTCATGGAATCCCAGGGTTCCTCCAGAGATTGCTAGAGGTTCCATTAACTGTGATTGACTGTCCTCATATTTGGTGATGCCTTCCTAGTTCCAGGGCCAAAGCCATGTGGAAGGGCCAGCTGCATGACATTATGATCTTTTAAATTATCTATAGTGGGGGCATTCTAAGGGAGCATTATTTACACTAGCTACTCATGTACAAGGCTTTTCCCACTGACCCCCATTAAAGTGGCTTTAGCAAGGGTTTGCCAGGATCTGAACATAATTTCAAAGGTTTCTCAGGGGTAAAAAAAAGGGAAAAGGCAGTATCTTATGGCAGCCCTACAATTATAGGGTATTAGAGCCAGGGTAGCAAAGGAAATGCAATTCACAACCCTTATAAAATGGTAAGCACATAAAGAAACCAACATTGTTTGGGGGTTAGAAAGCAGTCAGATCCTTTTAAGGTCCACTGGACAATGTTATTTCTGCATACAGTTGTACATACTGAATAGTAGGTCACTATCTAGCAATATCTAGCCTGTGATTTTCTATGTAGTTCCTTTGCCATGGTTCTGGATTTAATATATAAGAATCACATAAGGAACAACAACTAAACTTGTTTTTTAAGCATACCTCACAAAGCAAAAAAAAATATTTGTTTAATGTCCCCGTACCCAAATCTCTCTGATGCTTTTAATATAGTTGTTCCGGAAGAGATGCGGTTTGCAGTTAGAACATGTTGAAGATTTACATACCAGCAGAAGCCACCGATCCTACAAGTCCCCCCCACTCCCCACATAATTCTTAACCCTCTCATAACTTATTTTATACTATAAAACATTATCAGAACATATCTTTGCTAGAACACCTGAATTGATTCCTTATGTCCACCACAATAAAGTCTAAAACATTTAGAGATGAATTGGGGTAGCAGCAGTTATTTATGGAGCATAATTTATTTGTGACCCCCCCCCCCCATAAGCCCCTCCCTTGCTCTTGTTTTTTCACTGTCCAGGCTTTATGGAAAAATACTGTTCTACAGTATATTTAGATGTTTCACCAACTAAATAATACTTGCAGACATATTTTTTCAAAGCAACTTTTCACAAAAACAGTTACAATGTTTAGGCATCAAGAGATACAGTGGTGTCTATAATCAACAATGGGCCCCTGTGCAGGACTTACTTGGGGCCTTTGCACTGAATTGATATGGGGCCCCTGTTGGCTGAGGAGATGGCCCTTGTACAGTGGTACATTTTGCACTGCCCTATGTCCGCCCCTGTGCCTATACATACTTATAGCAGCCCCCATAAACCTGCTCCACTTGTGCTGAAGCTTGCTCACCTCTTCTAACCACCTGATTGCTCATTTGATGGAATCTGGAGCTCAGACAGACTGGGAAATATGCAGCTTTCATACAATCCACCAAAACCCTGTGGCTCCCATACTCAGAAGGACTCTGCAGGTTTATGAGAGCTGCATGTTCCCTCACTCAGTCTGAGCTCCAGTTTCCATCAAACTTAGCCTACCAATTTTTGGGTAGAATTTTATGTACATTATTTTTCAAATCAACATATTTGGTGGTTTTTACTGCAAGGATACATGCCTCAAGTTTTACCTGCACTAAATGATAGAATGCTATGGTATAGTCTGGTGGTTACTATCACCAACTTTTTCTCTAAGTGTAATTTTTAGTGTAGTTTAAAGGTCACAATGATTTCTGAAATAGTACTGTGATATTCTCCCTTGAAGAAGAGTGCTGTCCTCTCCTGCAAAACGCGTCGGGTTTAGTCAATATCTATCTCCTTTGCTACATTTCAAGGAATCTTGCCCTTGAGAACATGTACTTTATTTAAAACTCAATAAGTCTAATTGAATGTTCATGTTGTAATCGTTTGTAATTTTTTTTAAAAAAGGTTTTCAATAAATGTTTTGATGTTTTATTGGTAAATCTATTTTTATTTGCATTTTCAAGGTAAAATACCAACAGTACAGTCATAAGAAACTTGTTAACCCAAGCAACACAAAGAGAGAAAAGGGGGAGTCTGCTTTAAATATAACGGAATAAGCTGTCTGGCAGTTGAGAACAGGGGTCCATACAATAGTTTTTTCTGAGCCCCTAAAAAGCCCGGGAGTAGTGACAATAATGCTATATTGGGCGTGAGTGTTAAATGCTGATCATATAGTTCCGAGCATACAGAAAAGATCTCTTTCCAATAGGGCTGGATAACTGGGCAGGTATGTTCCTCTCTCTTTCCCACAATGCCAACAAGTGTCATGAAACATATGGTTCAGCGCAACTGGGTTCCTGTACCACCTAGTGAGGATTTTGTAGTTTTTTTGTTGTAGGTAAAAACTGACAGAAGTCCCATAGGTCAATGCAGTTCAGGTGTTTTCAAGGATTTCGTTACCACTTAAACTCTCGTTGGTAGCAATCTCTTTTATTCGGTGAGCAATTCTACCCCACTAGCTTGGGTTGTGTCTTTTTTCTGTTTTATGATACATGGGGAGGTGGGAAATTTACTCATGATATTGATTTTAATGGCAATTCTTAAAGAGGAAATAAACTCAAAAAAACAAAAAAAACAAAAACAAAACACACTTACCTTCAATCCCACTTCTGGTCCCGTTGTCCTGACATTCATCCCAGGGCCGGCGCTCCAGGCGCTCCACACTTACCTACAATCCCGCAGGGCAGACCGATCACTCTGGAGGTGTCACTCTGGAGGTGTCCGGCATCTGGTCCCACGTCGTCCCAACTTTCGTCCCAGAGCCGGCGCTCCAGGCGCCACCATCTTTGTCATCTCTGACTGATTCTTCGTCCCACATCACCTGACCCAGGTGCGAGATCCGATGATGTAGGATGAAAAAAAAAATTTGCCAATCTCACTGCACATGAGGAACTATACCCAACAAAACAAAACACACTTACCTTCAATCCCGCATCTGGTCGTGTCTTCCCGCATCCCGACATTCGTCCCAGGCCGTCGCTCCAGGCGCTCCACACTTACCTTCAATCCCGCAGAACAGACCGATGACCCCGGGGGTGTCGGCTATCTGGTCCCACGTCGTCCCAACATTCGTCCCAGGGCCGGCGCTCCAGGCGCTCCACACCTACCTTCAATCCTGCAGGGCAGATTGATCACTCCGAGAGTGTTCAGCATCTGGTCCCGCGTCGTCCTGACATTCGTCCCAGGGCTGGCGCTCCAGGCGCTCCACACATACCTTCAATCCCGCAGAACAGACCGATGACCCTGGGGGTGTCGGCCATCTGGTCCCGCGTCGCCCCAGGGAGGACACTCCAGGCGCTCCACACTTACCTTCAATCCTGCAGGGCAGACCGATCACTCTGGAGGTGTCCAGCATCTGGTCCCACGTCGTCCCGACATTCGTACCAGAGCCGGCGCTCCAGGCGCCGCCATCTTTGTCATCTCTGACTGGTTCTCGGCAAATTTTTCTCTTCGAGCAAAAAGGATCCTTCTCCCATTAAAAAAAGGGGTGTTGCACCTAAAAAAACAAACAAAAAAAAAGAAAATGTTTACCCTACATAAAAGGGTTCTCTACCCTTTTGAGTGAAAGTGAGTGAAAGTGAAAATTAGGTACGCTTTAAGGTCTATGTTCTATAAATCACAAGTAACCAAATTGGTAGTACACCAAACAAAAGCATTTCTTATGAGTTTATCCTTGCAGGCTTATTTAGAATTATTTGTTAACATAATCAAAGATGTCTTTTGGTTCTCATAGAAATGTCACTGCCCTAGCCTAAGGTTCAAATGACATTTCCTCCCTCTGTTTAGTAAGTTTTGGCAGCATAAGAGAATGATAACACTATTAGATCTTGGCTCTAGAATGGAAATGTTGTTTTCTTCTGTGGAATGTCTGCTGCAATGTGATATAAAGCTTGTGACCAGCGTTTCTTATATAACAAAGCCTCATATTCCTCAATTAACTTTTCAATAGTTACTGGGTCAAGTAAACTGATTGCATAAGTACATTCCTATTAGGGTGGAGAAATAACTAATATTTGCGTTGCATTAACATAACATGATATCATGTATGAACATAACATAATACAGTATCAGCACTAATGTCCTTACCAGACATAACATGCTTTTGATCACTATCATACTGTTATGCAATGTTAGCCATATGTCATACGGTATGTATCTTCTTGCTGCTTAATTTTTAGATGAATTGTAGGCTATAGTGGGTTTGAGAACTGCTTTACTAAAATCAATAAAAGTGGCACCTTATAGAAGAAGTTTGAGAATTTGAATCTAGTCCTACACAACCTACACCAAGGTTTGTAGTAGTGCACCATACCCTTGCAGGATTTGCACCAGGACATCTTGTCTTGTTACAATCTATATAGGGTCAGGAAGGGGAACAATTAATGAACAGTTTTAGAACCCCTGCTAAAAAAGCAGTGACTGGTGAAGTTAGAAAACCTGTCCCAACTACTATAATTATTCCTTTTAAACTGGCTTGCCTGTAGATTTGGTATGTATAGTCACCCATTGGGCCTGGTTTATCAAAGCTTTCTAAGACTGGGTAACATAGAATATTATGGGGGAAACTGGGTGATCTAACAAACCTGAAATGGATTTCTTAAAAATCGTTTGCTATTAGTTGGCAAATGTTTTAAATTCTTGACCAAATCCATTCCAGGTTTGCTGGATCACCCAGATTCTCCCGTGATAATCTATCTTCTCTGGTCTTGGAGACATTTTAAATCAGGCCCATAGCCTTTAATCTACAGGTAGATGTGAGAAAATTCTAAGTGCAGTTCTGTGTTCATTAAAGTCTATAAATGTATAAAATTAAATCAATGTAAGGATCTAAATCTATTTTAATACCAGTCTCATATAACCCAATGTACTAGATTGTAAGCTCTTCGGGGCAGGGTCCTCTCCTCTTGTGTCACTGTCTGTATTCGACTGTCATTTGCAACCCCTATTTAATGTACAGCACTGCAAAATATGTTGGTGCTATATAAAGCCTGTTTATTAATAATAATAATAATAATAATAATAATATTAATAATAATACTGGAGACTGGAATAAAGACAGTCAGTACTTTGAGCCAAACAGGCTCCGCTGCAAGCACATGTACTGTCAAAAACTGAATAATAATAACAACTGTATTATTCTGCTCCTGCCCTTTAACTGCCTAATCACAGGCTGCGGCAGGGAGAGGTCCAAGTTATATTGTAAAATAAGTGAGGCCAACTAGCTGTTTGACAGGGTTGTGCAAATCTCAGGACAGGCTGGACAAGATTACAAAGGAAAAACAGCTCCCAATTATGCCTACCAGCTTTGTATATGTTTGTATAGGGTTCTGCTTTAAATACATCTAGTCTTTAACCTATACATTTTTTAAGGTTGAACTTGCTGACTTCCCTTCTATGTTTGCATTTGATGCCTGCATTCTTAGTAGGGTATACTTGATAGGTTTGAATGTGGACATGGCTTAGTTCCAAAGCAACTGAGAACTGTAATCAATCTACTTTGTTATGATACAAAACTATGCAGAGTTGCATCAGAGCCTCACAAATCCAACTGCCTAAAGTGATGTTTCTCAACAGTTTTCTTTTTTGTAATCAGATATTTTTTTGTTTCGGCCCCCTCTTGCATTTCATCATTATTTTTGGAATGTTTTACTGGTTATATTGTTGGTCTGTATTAGTAAATTCATTTACAACAGTCTAACTTATTTAATCTAACTAAACTTAATTTATTATAATACCAGGGGTAAGTCATAGATTAAACGGACACCCTCCCATATCCCATGTAAAAATGCTTCAATGTATGACTTATCCAACGTAGAGCTCTATCTTTTTAAAACAGAGAATCTGACATTCCCACAAGTGAATGTCTGATTTCCTGTTTTTATAAATAGTCCTTAGTGACCACGTTTTACATACATTGAGTGAAATGTGAGGTTTTTACAAAGCAGACCAAGTTCATGTCATGACATGTCAAAGAAAAAATCCCCAGCATTGCTTCTAAACAATCATTCCAATATGTCGGTGGTTTTTGTTGAATTTATGTGAAAGCACACTACTATATCGAAGCAACTTTTTTTAGATGCTGGTCCCTTACTCTAAATTATCTAAGCTCCCAACTTGGAACATACAAAATATGTAGTATTTATGACTATATATAATTAATATTAGGAACAGATTCGCATTTAAGGTAAGCCCCGTTCCCCATGGACACACAAGGATGCACCAGTGCACCTTAACCCCTACCCGATGCCCAATCAAAAAATAATAAAACACAAAGTGAATAGGAAATAAAAAAAATCACCTTTATCCTCTATAGAATGGAATATACATTCACTGCTTTGCCCTTTGACACTTTGAACCTAGAAATATTTTCACCCTGTGATTTTGTCTCATAGCAGGATCATCTGTTGCCTTAGCTCTCACTGGCAAACAACTTGAACAAAATAGCTTTCTAGGCAACCTCTGTATCCCTGGAAGTGCCATTGCATTCCAGCTAATAGGTCTCTTTATGGAATGAGACTGACAATTAAATTTGTAAAGGGGAATGTTTCTGGAAAGTTTTTCTTTGCAAGGACATCTAATAGTGGCTTATCTTGGCCCAAGTGTAGCGCCACCAAATGCAATTTTATTTCAAGGTATTTTACCCCAGGACTTGACAACCAGGAGGCATCTGCAGGTAGACGACAATTTCTAGATCTATGACAGCTGCATTAGTTTAAGGAACATATTATTTATAATAATTAGATCTTGCATGCCAGTGAACCAGGAACTCAGTTTATGAAGCACTGCTCTAGTGTACCTACATATCATACACAGAAGCCAAAGGTAGCACAAAACGGTCGGTATGACTTTTTTCTTTAGGTTAGGATTTCAGTATTGTGATTATAGGTCTCTGTGCCCATTACACCATGACTTATTGGCCCTGATTTATTAAAGTTCTCCAAGGCTGCAGAGAATACACTTTCATCACTGAAGCTGGGTGATCCAGCAAATCTGGAATGGATCTGGTCCAGGATTGAAAACATTTCCTAACAACTAGCTAATGACGTTTAGGAAATCCATTCCAGGTTTGCTGGATTGCCCAGCTTCACAGATGAAAGTGTATTCTCTCCAGTCTTGGGGAACTTTAATAAATCAGGACCATTATGCCCATTAAAGCAACAGTCGCCAACTGATGGTCTGCACGAAAATTTTGGTAGTCCTTAGCTCTGGCACCAGCCAGAGCCGCGGACCATGTCTCCCTTATGGACACAACCCACCCACGTTCACATTGCAGGCTCAGAACTGGTCTGTGAGGTCTGAAAGTTTGGTGACCACTGCATTACAGCTTCTACAGATGTCCTCATTATGTAGAGGTTTCTACTGGATCTACCTACCCAGGGGTCATAAGTGGAGGTGTCAATGAGGTTCAGAAATGACATCTAACTACCAAGGAGACAATAATTGAGATTACCAATGAAATGCAGAAAAATGTACTTTTTTGCAAATTATATAGAACTTATATTGACTTGAAACTTGAGCCAATAAAACTCTATACTTGCATGATGTCAGATTTTCTGCATTTTATTGACTATCTTTCAAGTCATTTGAGACCTCTACAAGCACATCAGTACCCTGCTAGTGTTTACTTCTGAATCTTGTGTGTATTGTTCCAATAATCCATATTGGCTTAGGAACTGTTAAACTCACACCAGTTACTGGTTTACTGACTGTTTCAGTTTCCAGAGAATTCCATAGGATTATATTTTGTAAAATAAACTGTATATCCTATATAGGCAACAAACAGAACCCAGTACAATATGATAAAGTACCATAGTAATATGTTTTCCTTACAAATATAATACAGTCACCTTGCACTGTGACAAGTCAGTCAGCCCACATCATCATCCAAACATGATTCAGCATACAAAGTGTGCAGTAAGCATGAGTCAGGAATGCACATCACATCCTCACTGTCCTGTCTCTTACATGTAATCTCTGCACACTTTCAAAGGAACTAAATGATCACTCAGCTTAGAAAACCTTAAATGATTCTTACTTCTTCATTCAAGATATTTACATAATTCTGTATCTGAAAAATCTTAATGTTAATATTTTTATACTTTCAAACTTTTTGTTTTTATTTCAATAGAGAATGGAACAAAACCCTATCAGAGAGACAAAACAGGAATCTACTCACCTTCTGTGCGACTAGTGTCCTGGTCATAATGGTCACCAGGACAGGGTAAATTGTGAATAGAGAGCAATAAAAACTATAATATATATACAGTGTCATCCCCAAAGGTTTTTTTAAGCTGGATGGTAAGAAGCTGTACACGGGTGACAGCCCCTGTATTGTGACCCAACTTTTTTAGTGGCCACCCAAAAGTTACTGAAAAGTGCCAGGTGGTGCGCCCAGCTAAAAGGGCCTGGGGGGATCACTGTAATATAAATATAAATAAATATAAATATATATATATATTTATATATATATATATATATATATATTTATAAATATGTACTGTATATATTCATATATATTACTGGGGAATAATTTTGAACAACCTTTTTGTTGACTTCAATTTTTAAGCTTATTTACACTAAAATAGGTATGCTAATTATGAAAGTGCAGTTAGTTTTCTTGTATCACGTCAGTTTTTTTCTCTACCGCTTATATTAATGAGATTAGTGTAGCGTGGATTTGTATACGCTATTCATTTACACGTAAGACAGTGTGGTCAGAGGTTGTGCGCTGCTTTACGTAGTGAATAAGCAAAATGTATTTTTCTATTTACGCATGTAGTTCCTTTCTTTCAGATCATGTCTGGCTCTGCTGTTTTTCATCGTAAGTGCCTAAACAACCCTGATTCATTTTGTTATATCTGTGGCAGTTTCACCATTCCCAGTCAAAGGGCAAACATCAGCACATTTGTGGAGCAAGCCTATTTGGCATATTTTAAAGTTAAACTTGGTGATCAAGATAAGTCTTGGGCCCCTCATAAGGTGTGCAAACAGTGTGTCGAGGGTTTACAGATGTGGACAAGGGGAACACATGATAAGATGCCATTTGGTATACCTATGGTTTGGCGAGAGCCAGGAGATCATTTCAGTGACTGTTACTTTGGTATAGTGAAAACTTCAGGATATAACAAGAAAAATAAATGTAACATAGAGTATCCTAGTCTACCATCAGCTATACGCCCAGTGGCTCATTCAGATGAAATCCCAGTGCCGGTTTTCATTACACTACCCTCTCTTGAAGAACATGATTATGGTGATGAACTAGGAGACAACAATGATGAAGAGTTTGAAATTGAAGAGGACTCTGTTCGTAAGGGATTTCATCAGCATGAGTTGAGTGATTTGGCACGTGATTTGGGACTATCGAAGAAGGGTTCAGAACTCCTAGAAGACTGCTTCAGAAAAACTTACTTGAAAAAGGAAGGAAGGTATTGTACTTTCGAACCAGAGAAATTGCATTTCTGCAGTACTTTAGAACTGACACTGGCTTTGTGTATTTCCATAACATACCTGGTTTATTGGAGGAATTGGGAATTCCAATCTATACCTCAACTGAATGATCACTATTCATCTATAGCTCAAAGCTGAGCTTAAAGTGAACGAAAGGAGCAAAAAATGCGTTCCCAGTGTAATCTTACTTTTGTTATAACTTATGCCTGAACATACTATACAGTCCACTAATGCAATCAGCATTGGAACCTGAACATGTGCTGTTCCATCTGATCGGTATGTTCAGGCTTTTACTGACACTATACATCTGAATGGCATGTGTACTACATGAACTCTGCGTATGGAAGAAGGAAAAAAACAAAAGCAGGACTTAGGAAATAATTGCCACAATTGTCACTTGTCACTGACATAAGAATAGGTGACATGTAATATAAGATTAGTATTATCAGCGACTCTCAGTGTTTTTAATATCTACTTTTATATGGATTTATCACATTAGGATTAGTATTTTAATATCTTCTAGGTCATGGCATATTGTTTATGAGTTTGATAGAGCCTGAGAAAAACAACCAAGAATGTTGATGAGTTTGCCAGAGCTATATCTGATGGATGGAAGAACAAGTTTTTCTGGTAATCCTATTTGTGAACTACATTACTGCATTTGATAGTTAAAAAACAGTAACACCAGTCAGCTGATAACAATAACAATGGCATTGTGATTGAATCAGCACTCAGTCAGGAGATTAATCTGTATGTTTTACTTTAGAGAGACCCAATCATCAACTTAAAAAAACATGCAGCCAAAAGCACAGAAAAATCAAGTATATCTAAATGTTTTGTTGCGGCGTTTTCCTTTCTATAAAGCCTCTAAACTTCTCTTTTGACTAAATAAGAAGAGTGGATTCTCCTCTTCTCTATACATGCAGGTCATAGCCCTCTCTTCTTCGGCAATGTCTATTTACTCTCTGTGATGGCCCAGCCCCTCTGCCCTCCCCTTCTACCTCCGTAACCTTTTATGCAGAAGCCAAGAAAGGAGTACAAAGGAATACTAGAGAGCAGCCTTTGTCAACCTTTTTACCAGTGAGGAACTCTTAGGTTAATTTTCTGGTCTTGTGGAACTTTGGCTAAATTTATTTATTGGGGGTCAATGAGAAAAAAGGCCCTGAACATGGTTGTCAGTGGAAAAAAAGCCTCTCTTACAGTGATTACTACCTTTACGGATGGCAAAAACACTATTTTTACACCTACTAAGTGGTGTTGGCCTCTGCAGCCATAATCAAATTGGAGATCAATCAACCAAAGTTTAAGAAATCCCTAAAAACCTATACAGGAACCCTGGGGATCCAGAAGTGACATCCCTAAGAGTGCTGGGGCTGCGGATATCACATCCAAGACAATGGATCTTATAAGCAGATTTTGGTCTTCTGAATGAATGTCTACAAAAGAAAGATTTTTTTCATTTGAATACTAGCCTAAAATATATGTAAATGCAGATAGAATTTAGTGGGAAGATTGCTTTTGAAATATATTCTCTAGTAACTGGGTTTCTGAAACATCTTTAGGCCATGAAAATCACAATGGGGCACCAAGCACATACCAAATAGTTTTACACCCTGCAATGCATTAGGTTAAACATTTACTGCAATAGTCACTGTTCATCATTGAGGGGGGAGGCTATACTGTAGTTTTGTCTGCTCGACAGAACAATTGGTCATATTTGCTTAGTTTAGGCACACCATAGCAAATAAGATGCTACGCACATGGTTCAGTTTAACTTACCAACAGTACACAACTTTCTATGTATGTGCACAGTGTGAGAGATGCCAAATAGCTCAGTATTTGACAAACTGCATAGCCTATGTGCCACAGGGCTAGAGGAGCAGTAAAATATTACAGTCAACCCCATTCTGACAATCTAAAGCTACGTACACACTTCCAATTATTATCGTTGGAAAACGAACGACGAACGTTCCTGCACGATATATACGAACGATCGTATAGCACCGATCCTGCACATAGAGGTAACGACACGATCGTTCGTAGATATTGTACACACAATAGATACGATCGTTTAAGCGATAGAGGAACTATGTGCACGACAGGAAAGTGAACGGACGTTCGTTCATCACGCATGCTCTGAACATGGACGATCAACGAACGACCGTACACACGAACGATGTTCAACGATCGTCGTCCAATCCGATCCGCCGGTCCGGTCGTTCGTCTCCAACGAGTTTCCTCGTTCGTCGGCGCCGTTGGTTACTTTTTTACGAACGATTTTTTGCCCAATCGATCGTTCGTCGTTTGATTGGAACGATAAAAATTGGAAGTGTGTACGCACCTTTACTGTGAATCACCATATTAAAATAAAGTAAATAAATATGTGGACGTAGTACAGATTTTCCATGTCCACATATTATGTAGGATATGTGGATGTGGAATATCTCTCAACGTAGTGGTAATTTCCAAGCTTTCATTCCTTTCAAGTCACAAGCTCCAAACATTTATGAAGTGAATGATGTAGAAAAAAAAAAAACCTTTGTGAGGAAGCTAAAGTTGCATGACTGTGTTTTTCATACCATGTACCATGCCCCAGGTATCTGGAGCAACTGATGTTCCTGCTGGATACATAGAGGATTCAGATAACTTTTATAATGCAATTAACAAATCGCTGTCATACCAAACATCTGGTTCCATTGCTGCAGTTATTTGGATAGCTGGAGATGCATTGTCGGTTTTTGGGAGCAGTCATCTTCGTAGAGGCCAAGTTCTGCTTCCTAAGGGAATAGTGACTGACATAGTAGTAACACCCCAAAAATCATTCCAGGTCTTCCAGCAGTGCCCTAGATCTTACAGCTAAGGGTGTAGGTATAGGAGTGCCAGGCATCCTCAAATACTAGGAAATGCTTTGGTACAATCCAAGACAAAAACACACAATTTACACTTCTATATCAAACACATCAAATAATAATCTTTTGACTTCAGTTCCACTCTAAATGTTGTTAATGTTAATAGAAAACACTTTTGATGTGTCTTTGTGTACAATTCTACAAATATATATATATAAATCTGTAAACATTGTGAGATACCTTTTTAGGAGCTTGCCCAGTAACATTTTAAAACATAATTTTAACAGATTACATAACATGACCGTCCTCTGCTTTAAACCCTACTAGGCCAGATTAGGAAAGATTTATATAACCTGTAAACAAAATTGAAGAGATCATGTTTTAACACCACACTCATGACACCGATTGGCTTTCAATGTCTGGCTGTGATTTTGAATTGCAACATGCAGATCTCCACTTTTAGTTTCCTAGAAAATGATGCAACCCTCCCAAAAGGCTACAAGTTTATGGCTAGCATTTAGGATGTACCTGGCACTCATGGACAGTATTGTGATGTCCAGACACCTCCCATGGACATTTGGACACAAACCATGTGATTCTTCTCGTGTCCGCCATATGATATTGCCATAAACCTACGTGCAATAGCCATCTGCTGTCATCTGTCAGTGCATAGGTCAAGATTCATTCAGCACTGTTTGTACAAATGCTGTAGATGGAACACTGAGGGTCACATCTCTGCTTGGAAAGTGGAAAACGTCCAAAAGGAATCTTGGCACTCACAGGGAAAGCCAAAAGGAACTCCTAAAACTCCAGCTGCTCCATCCTGGAATTTAATACATGTACAAACATATTGAATGGCATTGTGTTCATAGCTGATATCTTGTTGCCATGGGATGCATGTGTTTTGTGTTGTTATGTAATGCAGCACCAATATATACTACCTTTAATAGTAAACAATCAATTACAAAGGGTAGATCAATCAAAAAAAATCTGGTTCATAATATTATTATCTGCTTTTGAAACAAAACCTTTAAATCTAAAGCCCAATTTCAGTAAACGTTTTTAGCTGTTTTTGGTTGAAGTGGGGGAAAGTTAGAAGAGACTGAGACACAGGTTGACGGAGGAGAAGGGTCTCTGTAAACATTTTAGTTTTGTCTATGGCCTAGTACAAAGGAACACATCCACTGGCAAATTTGAGCTTGATTGATTCATCCAACCAATTTTCTGATTGGAACATACAGGTCCCCTTTAGATCTCACTGGATCCGCCAGTTTACCTCCATATCATTTCTGTATTCTGTTTTGAATGGAGGTCAGTAGAAGAATCTAGTAAGATCTTTAGGGGTCCCAGTATACCTGGAAGTGCTGGCCTATCTGCAGAGTTTAGGTGATCATTTTTGCCTAAGTGAAATGAGTTACATACTTTTGCAGGTACGCTTGTTTTTAAAACTATGTAATAACAGGGTCACTTTAAAGCTGTCTTCATCAGAGATATAAAGACATGGCATAGTCCAGTTATGTATCTGTTTAACATTCTCTTTCTATGTAGTGTCTGTTCCAAAGAGACCTTACAACAACAAAATTACAGGTAAAAGCACGGAAAATGTAGAATTTCAAATGCTCACTTGCAATGTGCCTTTAAACTTGCTTGAAAACTTACCCATTATTCTCCATCTTTGCACGGTATAGCCATCAGCTTTTCTGGGATTGTGTTATTAATGTCTGTGCTGGCCCAGCATCTCTGCTCCTCCTTTAATTCTCCTAGTAAGCTGTTAGGAGGAAAATGAAGGGGAATTTATTAAGGTTAATGGCAGCTCTAGGTCTATTGGAGCTGCGGCTAACTACATTTCTATTATGGTTGCACCCAGCTGCAGTCTCAAGGTTTTGAAATGGGATAATTTACACAATAGGGATATGAGAACATTTTTGTTGAAATGAATGGTTCACCAGGGTCTCTTTTGATACCAGGTACTGCTGATGTCCTCTGGAAACTGAGGAGTGCCATGGGGGACAGGTATCAATGCCAACACTAATAATAGTAGAGAGTAACATCATTACTTCCCCAGTAGACATTAACAATATGGCAGCTGTGTGCTAAACCTTTTATAGAATGGGTGCTGGGTATTCAGAATATTGACAGCTGACCATAGTCTTATAGGCCAACCTGCAAAGTTTTCAGCTAAAAGTTTGAAATGTATAAAATTCACAAATCCTGGGAGTTAGCTGCAAATCTATGATAACAGTGAACCTAAACCTTACCCTAATGCATCTGTTCCCAATAAGAGGTAACAGGTAGGTTACTGATCACATGATTGAATAGCATTTTTGGCTAGCCTTGGTTTGAAGATTGGAAACAAGAATACACAAGATTACAAAATCATACCAGTATTTCATATTATACAAGGCATTGATAAAAGCAGAATGGATGTATATATAAAAATGTATTTTTTAAAAGTGCATGTCAAGGATGGGGGTCAAAAGAGTGAAATGACTGGCCTCTCATCAAGGCCTAAAAAACATCATTTTTTTTAAACTGGTTGCTGTAGAGAAACAGCATTTGTGGATCAATATTTATATATGTTCCCAGAGAAGATATTAAAAATTAACATTGCATAGCAGGAAGAAACATTTTCCAACACAAGGCTGACTTTCTACTTAGTAAACCCACAGAATTATTTTATTGCCTCCTGTGGCTGCCTACACATAGCTGCACAACAAAGTGACATAAATGTCATCTTAATCTCTCTACAAGTATGGAAACTTCTATACATAAATGTAAAGATCAACCATAGCTTTGTTACATAATGTATATATATTCTAGTTTTATGATATACTGATCCGATCACTGATACCTCTGCAGAACAATATAGGTTCAAAGAGACTCTTGAGAGCTAACCTATAACAAAAATCTGCAAGTAGATTGTAAACTTTTCCTAGGCTTAGTAGGATATTGTGCTGCATAGTTTTATTATTATGTCAGTTCTATAAGACTAACAATTCAGGGAAACATCATAAAGACATTCTGTTCACAAAAACATTTTGTATGTCACTCAAGTACATTCTAATTGCAGAGTTTCTGTATGCTAATTGGAGGGTGACGCATAATATTAAGATGATCGGTGCCCTAATGTATAGTAATTGTTCTGAAGAACCAGCTAGGAGTTGCTTTTTGTACTGATATTAACCTTGGAGGACAGTGAGATTTGGAATAACAAAGCTGGTTAAGCAAATATTAACTGGTACATATAGACTTCATAGAAGACTTGCATGTACAGGTGTCAAGTTCTGGTTTTAGGCTGATTGGTTTTGTAAGTACCAGATTATAGGATCTGGTTTACATTCATTTGCATATGTTCAGTTTTCTAGAAATGTAAAGTTTACAAATTTTTGCTGACTTTATAGTTTTTATGCTTACATGGCAACTCCAGCCCATAGGCATGAACATAATATGTTTGCCAGTATTACAGTCCTTCTCATAAATCACAATGGCGGCACTTCATCAGTTGGGCAGGCCCCAAACACTAGAACAACTTATTAAGTTATTAAAACAGAAATAAGGTTCCATTTTTAGGAATACGTGATCAGCCTGGCCATAGAGGTACAGGCAACCTACACAAATCCCTTCGGCCGCTCTGGCCATCTGCCTAAAAAATCAGCTTTAAGAGGGAACATTTCAACTGTTCAGCTGGTAAATGCTTCTGGAAGTCTACACTGCATAGCTAGGATTCCAGGATTGTTTTCAGGGAAAAAAACGCTTGCATTTGCAAAAGCCTGTATAGGCATTTATAGGCGTTTGTTCTGGCTTTTTAACCACCTGAAAAGCTGTGTTTTTTTTCCCCCACACAGCAAGCTTTAAAAACGCCTTTAAATTCTGCAGCCACAGCTCATAAACGCCTGCACAAACTTTTATGAGCTATGAGCAGTTGAATGAAAGTCTGTGGAGGTCTGAACATGCCCTAAAGCACTTGTTCCAGGCCATGGACCCAAATGGGATACTATACACTAAAAAGTTTATATTGACATGGTATGGCAGCCCACGTAAAACATGGGGGACTCACCTTCTCTAAAGATCACCTTCTCACATCTCTGCTTTATTATCTGCTGTTTGATATTTGGAATTATGTACCTTCAGCTCTAAATTGTTGGGAAATTAGAATTTTTGACCATCCACATTTAGAAGCAGAATGCATTGTTGATGGTCACAGAATTCCAAAATGAACTTCAATTATTATAAATTATTATTTATTTAATAAATAACTAATAAGATTATTACTAACAGTGTTTTTTAATGTATTTTTTTTTCCAAACACACTAAAACTAACACTAAATCTGACATTTACTCTCTGCATAAAACCTTTCAAGTGCATGACAGTAATTGTCATAAATTTAAGCAGGAGTCCCTGTTTGAGGCAAAACTTACAATTATTGCTCCATTTAAGATTGGAAAAGGGGTAAAATGCATCTAGTGCTACCTATGGTTCATGATTCTTAAAGTGGACCTTTTAGTACATTTCTGCATGAATAAAGAATTGCTATGTCACGATATATAGCAAAGTTGTATTTTTTTTTCAGAAAAGCTTTCCTTTTTTTAAAATTAAAATAATCCCAATGACTTTGCCCTGGATGAGATGACACCGTCTGCTGAAGGCAGGAAAAGCAAAAAGCAGGAAAAGGCTGCAACATCCAAACACTCAATCTGTGTCAGACAATTGTGAACTAGTAGGAATTACACAGGTAGCAGGATTTTCATTGTTGTGTCATCGCGGTCTGCATCTCAGGCCAAGAATAAATGCTAACCGTGTTTGATTGCTGAATTATTATGATGCCATTCTTCTGGAGAGCCTTCTTATTACAATACCAGGTATGCACATAACATCTGATATACAATGTATTTTGACAAGAATGTACAGCAGGGGTAGGCAAACTCTGGCCTTTAAGCCAGATACGGCCCAGCCAGTAGTTCGTTCTGGCCTAACGCCCCCCTGGTTGATCCGGCCTAGTCCCGGCCGGCAACCCGCGGCTCTTGAGCCTCCTTGTTATGCCTCCCTTCCCTGTTTACCACGGCTGGCGTTAACACTTCCGCCACTGGGGTAAGAGGACATTCCCTCCCCTCCGTATGCATTGCGGAGATAAGAGATTTCCCGTGGGGGAGGAGCCATCAGCGTGGGACTCGGGAGAAAGTCCGGCCTAGTGTGCCTTGTTGACCTCCTAAAATGGCCTAGTAGCCAAAAAGGTTTGCTGACCCCTTATGTACTGGCTGACACATGGGATTTTAGATGCCTTACAGTTACTCTTGAAATCATGACTTATTATTATTTATAATAAACAGGATTTATATAGTGCCAACATATTACGCAGCACTGTACAATAAACAGAAGAGGCGTGCACCAAATTATGTCAGAAACTCTGATCAGCAAAAAAGTTTCAGGTCAGTGTTAAAGACAAGGGATATGTATGACAGCCAACTAACTAGCATTTTGAGAGAGAAGGGTCAGCAACAATCTGAATTTTCCAATAGTTTCGGTTACCTTTAACAGAGGAGTAGATGCAAAATGTACTGGTTACAATGTAGCGAACACTAACATCCTGCCACCATTGGCTACGATAGATACATTTTTTATGACTGTTTCCTTTATCCCATAAGTCTTATTTGGTACATAAACCCTTTATACTCGGGTGTGAACCTTACCAGATACAGACAACAGTTAGCCAAATCTCCCTTCCCCCTCCTTATTATCCTATACAATACCACATTATCCCAAATTTTTATCTACCCAGACTATAAAGTTTTTATCAAAGTTATGCGTTAACTTTTATATGCACAAACTGTACCTATTGCTTTCATATGTTATTTATGCTGTAATTATCCATTTTATATTCAAAACCCCATAAACAATGTTTTAAAAAAATGTAGGTAACAATGCAGCTTCTGCAAAGGCTGGTAAGGCTGTTTTATGTTTGACCCACAAGAAAAACATATTTCTGACCAGCTTCCAAAATTGCCAGTTGCCTGGTTGATGTTTTAACCCTCTGGCATCAAGTTTGGCTACCAGATGGGGAATGGTTATCTATAACAGGAAAGACAGCAGACAGTGACTCAAACTGATGAAGCAAGACAGTTAAGTAACGTGTATTTGAAGAAGTAAATGTCATTCACGTTTCTCCCTGGAAAGGTTTCCTGTACTCCAAAACAGCAGTTCCAATTGCAGACCTCCGAAAATGGAAGATGCAAGTTGCCTGGCCATTTAAAAAGGTAGTATCCAATAGCAATGTAGATTTCAGGAGCTGGGAGACAATGTACAGCCAAGACCTCACCTAGTGTACAGCAGGTAGATCAGTCTCAAATTCCAGGTAAGTGTTGATATTTAGACATCACAAACATCTGTAGCTTTAGTAATGTCCAGACCCCAAATACCCCTTTATTGATACAGGCAAGAGGAAGGGTTAGATTGGCATCATGGTTTTGATAATAAGTGGGCAACCACCTACAAGGACGACCACAAAAGGTTCCAACCACCCCATGCTTTACTATATAAAAGTCTGTGTTGCAGATTTATAGTATCTTTACTACTGTCTGGTACAAGTTGCCGCTTGGCATAGAAGTAGAACCTGGGGAATGCAGGACCAATAGCAGTTGAAGCTTCTCTGATAAATAAAAAGCCCAATTATACTAGTGAACTAAAAAGGTTTGATACCTGGCTGCATGATACAGCTTTTTTGTATAGCATTTATGTTTAAACCTGCACTACTTCCCCCAACTCCTAGATTGTAAGCTCTTATAGGCAAGGTCCTCTCCTTTTCCTGTGTCATGGTTTGTATCTGTCCAGTCATTTGCAATCCGTATTTAATATACAGCGCTGAGCAATATGTTGGTGCTTTATGAATACAGTTTAATAAGCCACCTAAGAGGACAACCAATTTTATTCCATCCATCATTTTTCAGGACCTGAACCAAGACCATGTGACTCCTAATTGATAACATGTAATAAGTTATGGAAGATGAATTGACCAGTTCTTATCTGTTCGTCATTCCATGACCACCTAGAGAACAGAACCGTATTTGACCCAACAGGAAAGTAATACAAAATATTAAAAGACACAACCACAGATATAATATTTCCTGGTTTATTAGAAAAGTAAAAAAGGCACATTTCATAGGCTTATACTTGAACATCAAGTGAATTATAACGATGTAAACCATATCAAAGCAGCATGTCAGAATACAGAGACATTTGAATGAATTCTATAGTGCTTTCCACAATTTTCAGAAATAGAGCTACTTAAAAGCACATATTTTAGCTGCCATTAAATCAGTAGTGAAAAAAAAAAATTGAAAGTGGTCCCCGATAGCAAATTTTCCCCTTTTTTTCTGGTTTTGACAAAACACCCTCTATAAGAGGTATCAAACCAATTTTTAGTGCAGACCAGCTGCCAAAGCATACAGAAACAAAAATACTCCCCAGTGCACTTAATATAAAAAGCTTCAATACTTTGTGTGCATTCCACTGCAGATTTATATTCACAATCATACTACTTGTACTAAAGCCCATCTATCACTTTCCCATGTGGATTAGAGCCTTATACCAGTGTAAGAAGCACAGCAAATGTTGCAGTGGGTAAGTTAACCCATATGTTACCAGACAATTGGCAGGAGTATGGCAACAGAGGGGTTAGCAAAATAACAAAAAAGAAATACTTCGGCTACTTCAAATCTTAAAGACCATAATTGCATCCTCTAAAACATTAGTGCATATTTTATATGCTACATCACACAAAGGGTACATGTTCCAGGCTAACCATTTCACCAAACCTGAAATTCTGCAGGTACAGACAAGGAGCAGGATTATTTCAGTAGTTCATATTGCTCTTTGTTGGAACTATTGACTTTTTTATGCCCTCCAGGATGTATTTTTATCATACCAGCTTTGTTCTTTTATATAATTATGACCTGGGTTTAGGTAAATGGCAATTAGGAAAGTACATAAAAAAATCCTGCACACTTGTCTGTCACCACAAAAGTTCATTCTATAACACCCCCTTTACCTTTCACGTGAATGCAGTACCCCATACAACAAGGCATATTTTAAGTCATTGCAAATAGAAAACATTCAACATTCTTCAATGATAAATTCTTCAGAACTATACAGTTTTTTCTTCAGGACTTTAAATGCAGAGCTAAGTTTCAAAGACTGGCCAGACCCGGGGACTGGTTTAGTGCTAAAGAGTCCTTGAATTCTTGGCCACAACCTAGAGTCCAATTTAAAGACAACAGTTAACTGAAAAGTAGGAACTACACATGGGTCAACTTCTAGCTGTGCCACGGTGTGGCAGCCCTTGCCATTCTCCACACACAGGTCGATGAGTGCACCCCTCAGTCCACAAGGCTCATTGTATGCCAAATGCATCATTTCTTGGCCCAAGTGGCAAAGGAGGTCATCAGGGAGGAGCAGTTTGGAGCATCTCAGGGAGTTAATGTTGGCTTTGTTCAGGCTTCTTTTTATCATCTTCAGAAGACTTGGACATAACTGCTCTCCTTCAGGATCACTTAGAAGATCTGAATCTGGTATGGAAATGTTGTCAAACTCATCGAAATCTAAAAGACAAAAAGTGAAAGTCCCATTAATACAAGTTAAAGGCTTCATATAGCCAGAACAATAGCCAACTCACATCTAACCATGACAAAGATAATAAAGTTTTGTTTTATCTGCATTAGCAGTCTAAAGGCTAAAGTCAATAAAGTGTGCAATCATTAACAAAAACATTTATAAGAAAAAAAAAAATATATATATATATATAAAATCTTACCACATTCAGAGAATGAGTTGCTACTGGTGAGAGATTCACAGTCAGAGTTGGGCAGACTGGAACACCTTTCGGACAAGTCCGTACATTTCCCATCCCACAGGTCTTTGGGTTCCTCTTCAATGATTGGAGGGGGCAGAGAGAATGGCACAGTGTAGAACATACCACCCCTGGCAGGCATGATTGGTGTTCTGGAGAGCTTGTGCAAAATAACTAAAAATCACTGCAAGAAAAAAAAAAAAAAGGGGGATGGTCAGCCACTGCAACTAGTCAACAACAATCATAGATCTGATCATCTAGAGCTATGAACTAACTAAAACATCACACATTGTTTATTTTATGGATTACCCTGAACACCTATGCAATCAGATCCTTTAATTCTATATATGCATTGTTTACATTGAAGCTAATGAAATCATATATTAATAAAAAAATAAAATCATATTAAATAAAATCATACAAATCCTCTACAAAGAACACAAAGAACTCTATATCCTTGTTATCCCTCCCTATATACATTGCCTACAATAAAAGCCTAAACAACAAATAAACAAACAATAATAAAAAAAAATACTAAAATGATATACTTACAGTGCTATAAAGTAGAAGTTTAAAAAACACAGACAGGACAACGGGTAAAAGTTGAGTTCCAGGAAACGTTCTTGGATAAAGTGCTAAAACCGTACGCCTGCAGCTGTGACTTGCCACTGCCAAGCGTACTTGTGCGAGTTACCATTCCTGGCACTGGCACCTTCCATCGCCAGCAGCCCGCTTATATACACACACAGTACCAGCCCCGCCCACCATACGGGGGCTCGACCTGACAATGTGACTAAGGTGAACGCCCACTTATTTTGTGAGCCTATGACAAATCAGCGCACGTCCACAACGTTCTTTCCTGCCCGGTTACAGTGCCCGTAGGCTCCTCCTCCTCCCAGCTGGGACTGGAGACAGTGCGAGTTAAAGGACGAGGGAGGAGGGCTCTGCAAACAAAGACATTTTAGTGGTTCATTTCTATGCTCATTTTATCCCTTCTGCATCGCTTTGTACTTTTATTTTCCAAGACAGAGCCACCCCCTCCTTCTCCTAGGGCCAGGCTGATCAACATGTTTTTGTTCCACAGATCTGATCGCTTGGGTTGATGCAATGGCTGAATCAGATTGCATTGTGTGATAAAGGATCAGCAGATTGGAGGTTGTTGTTGTTGCAGATGAAGATTGGGAAGAAGTGTACTTGCACTTTGGTTTGCTTGACTTGGCAGCAAATCCTAAATTTGCATCATCAGTCCTCAAGGTGCTGGATTGTTGACAAAAAAAGCAAAAGCCACTCAAGTTAACTCTTCTTTTCTGCAAAACAAACCTCCCAATGTATGCAAAAGTGTTCTTATAACTTGGGAGTAAACAGAAAGCTGCCTTGTCCCTGATAAAGTATGGCTGAGCGGCACACAAGGGAAGATCTGCTGACAATTTAGCACATTAGCTGTTCTGATTGGAAATTGTAAAATCAAAAGCTGCATGTAGAAGATTGTGCATGGGGTACAATCTGATCAAAGTTATTATTATTAATAAACAGGATTTATATAGCGCCAACATATTACGCAGTGCTGTACATAAAATAGGGATTGCAAATGACAGACAGTGACACAGGAGGAGGAGAGGACACTGCCCCGAAGAGCTTACAATCTAGTTCCCTTATCATTCCAGAAATGATCACTTCTGTTTTATTAAGTCCGAAGTAACAAATAGTTGCCTGTGTAACCTGTTGCAAAGCTGTGCAATGTATATAAAAATATACAAACAGAAGTAAAACATTACAAATTGTTTATCATTAAGTTAGTAAATATATATGTAAATTGTGGAAGATTTGAACTCTGCTTATGTGTTCTTGTTATTATATACTCAGTGGACTATAAACCAGATTTTATTTTTCCATAGAAATATGAGGTGCATTGGTGTGAAATTTCAATGCAGAACTGTAATGAACAATTGCTGTAATTGCTGTGTTTTTATGTCTTTATTAAAATGAATGTGTACCCCCAATACACCCCAATTCATTATAAAGTTCCCTGCATGTGTTTTCACACTACTACCCTGACAGCTGCTCCAGTTATTTTTACACTGCATGTGTAGTTTTGCAGTAATTGAAATACACACACACACACACCAATGTTTCTTTGCACATTCCTATACATCACACCAGAGATGTACATGACACACAGGGGCCAATCCCTATCACTTGATTTGTAACAACAGAGCAATGACCATTTAATATATCTGATGTATCATCAATGCCTATTATTGGAACCAACCCTAGAAATGAATTACAAAGGAAAAGGCCCAATATACATACAAAAACAATGAAAAGTTTCTCATTTACATCTTAAAGGATGTTGGGGGAGGAAAAAGGACATTTGGTATCTATTATGTTACATTTGTGTTACAAAGTCTATAAAAAGAAGACACAAAATAAAGACAATGTAGTTTAGAAGCTGTGTTTATTTATCTATTATATTATTGTGATAATGTATATGGTCCATTTATATATAATGCAGTGTGTGCCAAATATATACAATGTTACAAATAAAACAAAGAATAAATTCCCAATGGTGTAACACAAGGTCGATGTGTCTGTAATTTAATGTACTGGTAATTTACAAATCCCATTAGAGCTGAATATAACTCTCTGATGATGGTTTGTATGATGTATGTTTACAAACACACACATATACATAAACATTATACAGTTTGTGCCAAAGCTAAAAAAAAAAACAATATAAGACATAATCGATTCCCGAAGGTTTAAGGCAAGCACAGGGAACTCTAATTTAATGTACTGGTAATTTTCAAATCCCATTGGAGCTGAATATAACTTGCTGATGAGGATAGGTATGCAGTTTGTGGCAATTCTGGAAAACAATAAAATACAAGCTGAATTCCCAAAGCTTTAATACAAGGATAAGGAGCTCTGATTTAAGGGTTTGTGATTTTAAGATCTCAATGAACTTACTGATGATGATCTGTATGATGTACATTTACAAACCCACACAATGCAGTATTGTGCAATAATAATGATAATGCTCAATTCTGGGAGCTTTAACACATGGCACTCTAATTTAATGCACTTTATTTTTAGGTCTCATTGGCTGGATATCATTCACTTTTTTAGTATACTTGATGAGTTCTCTTTGTGATCTTCTGTCTTTTATGCATTTCAGAATCACACAGCGAATACTGTATACGTTGTGGGTAAATATCAGCAGTTCAGTTATTTATGGCAGACATTTGCTGAGTACATCTGTAGCACTGTGTGTAGAGTTTGTCCCCTGCCATGGCACTCAGAACTCACACATGACTCTGCACTGGGAATACACACCGACCATTTCGCACGTATCACAGTTAATAGGAAACAGACCTGCTCTATTCTGCCTCCAGCGGCCACAAGGAGAACCGCAGCACTGTAACCACAAAGAGCAATTGCATCAGGACCGCAGGATGAGCTCATGAGTCTGCTGCAAATCCACAGCTTGCATTACATCAGACTCAGGGTGAAAAACACCTAACTGGGGTGCGTTTTAAAGAATGTGCTTCTAAGAAAAACTGATGCAAGAAGCTAATAACATGATGGATGAGTGTCAATGATTAAGCATATTTTTGTAAAGTCCTTTATTTTACTTTTATAATTCAGATAAGAAAAAAAAAGGATCAAATTTGGTTCTGCAGTCTTTATTGTTTCTATGTGATTTATAACCTATATGAAGGTAACAGAAAGGGATCCACAAGCTTAATTACAATATATATATTGCAATGCTGCTGTAATATAAATTCTGGAAGTACAAAGGGCTATAAAGAGGTATTTTTTGGTAGGATTTTACACTAGGGCCATGCAGTTGTCACAAATTTTAAAAAGAATTGGGAAGGTGTTTCTTGCTGCCTACATTCCCATTTGGGAGATTCACTGTCTCTGGTATGGGTAATTCAAAAGTTATGCAAATGTAAAAGTTGTCCCCAGAACAAGTGATAATAAGACAATGGGGACACCTATTCAAGAGACAAAACTAAAATTAAATAAAATCACAAAGCTTTAACACAAGGATATCTATATTTATTGTAGCCACATGACTGTATTTTTTAAATCTCATTGGATTTGGAGTTTATACTTTTATTATTGTAAAACTATTTATTTATCCTGGTCTGTTACATTTGTGAATTGCACTATAAGCATTGTTGTGCAATTTAACACAATAGGCCTGCTTTTACAAAGCTCTCCAAGGCTGGAGAAGATAGACTATTATGAGTGATCTAGGTTCTCCCTAGACACTCAATCTTCTCCAGTTTTGGAGAGTCTTAATAAATTAGGCCCAGTTCCCAAGCATGCATTGCTCTACAATTTGGTAAGCACTGCTGCAAACGTTTCTGTACTGAATCGGGTCAGTGTCACAATGGGCAGCGGTACAGGTGGCCATGTGTTGTGCATTAGAACAAAACAAACCAGAAGAAACTGCATACCCCCAGTCTGAACCAGCCATTGGTGTCATATGATAGCCACATGTTAGCGGAGCGGTGATTTGGAGTGGACACTTCTTTTGGAGTTCCATCATAGATAGCTATAGGTAAACAGGCCTGCAGAGTCACAGCCTGGCCAGACAGTGTTTATAAGGATGAGGTGTGTTAGCAGTTTCTGGCTCCAGCTTACTCTGTTGCTTGTAATCTTACACAGGCGCCAGGCCTAGGCATAAAGTGTAAGGCCTGTTCACATGGGTATGTCCATTTTTCTCAATGGATAAGCCCAATTGCTTAGCACAATCCTGGGTAAGCTGAGTGATAAGGCAATGTTCACACGTGCAATAATTGTCGTTGGAAAGGATCTTCCAACGACTAAGGACTGCACGACGCATGAATGAGTGCTGTACATACTGCACCATTCTGCTATATGGAGAGGGGAGGAGAAGAATGATGCAGCGGTACCCCTCCTTCACTTCCATTACGATCGTCTATCGTCCGTGGATCCTCCATTACGGTCGTTTGGACGATGGACGACGAGCGCTGTACACTCATAAGATTTTCATCTGATATCGGCCCTGAGACGATTATCGGACGAGAACAATTGCTCGTGTGTTAATCACAAACCTAAATGAGAAAGGTGTGGAAATATTCATGAGTAAGCCTACACCTAGAATGAAACACTAAATAGTCCAACAGATAATAAAACAATATAAGGCTACCCATAGACATTGAATAAACATATCTTGCATTCCAACCCTCAGAAGCTCAATAAATGTCACCTCAATAGAAGCTCAATAAATGTGAAACCATTGTTTGCGATTATTTCAGGTGACAGCTTGATAATAATGGCTGTGAAGACAAACTGCATGGCTATTGTTTGTGGCAGGCTGAGAAAAAGCAGGAACAACTATAGGCAATGGCAGCTAATAGTGTTCAGTCCTTTATTAGTGAACGGACACTACAACATTGTGCCATACCCAGGACTGAAGCTAGGTCTAACCTATGTACACACCTTGAGGTTTTTGCAGACAGCCCCTGGCTACCTGATCTAAATTGATTTTTACACATAATTGCTATTGTTCCTATAAGATAAGGCCTTTGTGTCCTCTGAGTAGATAAACCTGTATGCATAGCTAAAGCAATCAAATATGTTTATGCTTCCATATATCTATAAGATAACTGTGTAGCTGCAGGCTCTTCTGACAGCCATATCATATTCATGAATAAAGAAGTTAGGTTTCCAAGATCCTGAGTACTCATGAGATTTTTTTCTGGAACCCTGTGACCCTGAAATGCAATAGTCACAATAGCAAGAGAAACATTTTCACTTGATGATCAGCATTTATGTTTTAACAAGCTGCCAGTCAGGCAGATATAGCTGAACAATAGGTGATGTCATTCAGTCTCCACAGTACATTCATTGCATATGTATGAGCTGTATGAGCGGTGCCACCTTCCAGTCTGCGGGGTGAGTTAATAGGTTTTATAGTTGGCCTGGAGCTAATCCTAGCCAGGAAATGTAATTTACAATGCCTGATACAAAAAGTGACAGATTTGTGACAAGATGAGTATACTGCAAACTGCAAAAACGATAAACCTTTAAAGCCAGTGCTCCAATAATAAACCAATGTTAGAGGCATCCATAGGAATTAACAGTTTTATTTGTATAAAATTTCAGTTTGCGCTATTGTATTCCTGCATCATCCATACTACACGGGTTAGTGTCTATTTGGAATATTAAGCAGATGGTCTTGGAGATACTACCCCAGGTAAATCATTATAATAACTTGTTGTTGTGAAATGAAGGTTATGACCACACTTATTCCAGAGCATTATAGTGTGATGTGCGGAGCATGTGAAATCAATGAAGGGTTGGTTAATTCCTTCCCTGGGTGTAAGTGACTAATGGTAATGTCCATCTTCATTGTATTAAGCTTCAATGGAAAAGGTTGCAGCCATTATTGTTAAGCAGCTTTACCATATTGCAACCCAGTTATGTGGCTATGGGGCCTGCATTATAAGTGACCTCTGGGCACATAATTGCATTTTGGTCTTGCTGACTACAAAGCAGATGTTTCCACAGATATATCAAATGGGGTCCCACAGCAAAAATACCTTTGGACTCTTTGGCTTTCTAGACTCTAGCTTGACTAAAGCTACGTACACACATCCAATGGTTCTTGCCCGATAATCGGGTCAAGGCCAATATCGGAGGAGAATCTGGCGTGTGTACAGCACCCGTTGTCCATCGCCTGAACGACCGTCCTGGCGGATCCATGGACGATGGATGACAAAAGATGCTAATGCAAGGGAAGGGGGAGTGCGCGTAGCAGGGTGCCTCTCCGTTGTTCTCCATCATTCTCCCTCCTCCCCTCTGCATAGAGCAGAACGGTGCTGTATGTACAGCACTCCTTCATGCATCGTACAGTCCTTAGTCGTTGGAAAGGAACTTGAAAGATCCTTTCCAATGACTATAATTGCACGTGTGTATGCAGCTTTAGACTTAACTTGTTGACGCCAGGGGCATTCCTCTTCTATTCTGAATCATAGTTGTTCTTCTATATAAACATGCAAGTATATATTGTTTTCATCAGTTTGTTCACAATGATAGGTTGCCTTGCATTGCTTTACAGAAATACACTGCATGTTACAATATGAATATGCTGACTAACAGCTTGAAATCAAGTGTGTTTACACATAAATTTGCCTGAAAAAAAGCTATTATTTTTTTCAATGAAAGGCACCAGTGAAGACATTTCAAATGCAAGTATACACAGTTAACATAACATAACAAAAGGCATAATCTGCCTCTCCAGGTTTTGGTTATAGTGATAATGTCACTGAACTGTTCCCAGCACCCAAAAAGTACCTTCACACTGAGCCATAGATTGGCTTTTGAAGAAAAACCAACCAACAAGTTTGCCATTTCTGAACATATCGAGGATGGTGTCAGCACTACAGACATACTGAGCTCTAGGGGGGTGAAAAGTATGTGTAAGTAATGTTAGGATAAATGTAAAGGCTTTATTGGTATTTTAATTACAGAATCTCAGTTCTCAAAATCAGGTCTATATTCAAAGAATGAAAAAGGCAACTTCAATAAAATGAAAGTTCTTTCTGTATGCTGGTAAACTATTGAATTTATATGATACTGGTTAGTCTTAACTGGTTGCTAATCATTGTTATTACTACATACAAAGAGTATAGTAACAGAAATGATACAAAGAAAAACTCCCTATTGTACTTGCCAAAAACTGTTTTGTGTCCATGACCAGCAGCAGAAACGCGTGTCATTAATTTGATAAAAAAGTAGAATTTGTTCTAGATAAATTTGTACAATGTTTTGAGCTAAAGTGAGCACAGAAATCAATATTATGTTTAACCCATTAACTACTGAAAAGGCAGAAAAAAAAGTTTTATTAGGTATGATTAAAGTGTATTGTTAAAGGTGTTCTGCTCAAACACAGGATTGAATAGAGGTCACTAATTACCCTGCTGAGCTGTTTTATGTCCCCCACTGAAAGGCATTTTCCCTTTTCTTTGGACAAAGAAACGTCATTTGACCTATACAGTGCCACATAGTCAACCTCCTTGTTTTTCTGGGTGCAAAGTTTGTACAGCTGCTGCAACTGTCAGTAAACATGAAAGGTTGCATTACCAATATAAAGTTACTATTAAAAAACTTTTAGAAAATAACATACTAAAACAAAGGCCACACTTTGACTGTTGTTCTAATTAGGCTTTGCAAGTGTTATGAATCAGTTTTAGGCTATAATATCTATATTAATGGAAAATACAACAATTGTGAAAAGACAACAATTTTATTTGCCCCAACAAATGGTAAACCCTTTGATGTAGTAATAGAGTTCATGCAGTAAACTCTAAAGTGGGTCAACCTTTTCACTCCATAGGTGTCTGTTTGCTGCATTCTTTATTTCCCAAGGTGGCACACATTTTTTGCAACCTAAAGAGCCTTCAAGCACACACAAACATTTTTATTTGCATCCAAGCTATAATATCTTCAAAATTTCCATGAAGACACCCATGCCTGTATAAGAAGTTTCACAGTATGCCACTTTGTATTGACTGTCAGGTTAAATTTTACTGTGCTTTAATACATATACCCTTTAAACTATTGCCCTCATACAGACATATTGGAATTTTTAATTTTTGTGACACTCCAGTGATATATGACTGGCTCTTCCAAAAATCATCCACTGACATAGGTACACACTTGCAATAATTATTGTTAGAAATGATGTGCGAAATGTGATGTGATGTGTGAAATGATTGTGCAGGATTATTTTGAACGTTTGTGCACAATTCTGTACAATTCTGTACATGTACATGTTGTAACAATACGATCGTTCAAATATAGTCCACCAATAGTGTACACATGCTAGATACGATCGTTTGAACGATGTAGGAAGTTACATGTAAAGTAGAAAGTGTACTGCGGAAACATCCACGATCACTGAACAACCATATACAAAATAGTGAACAATTGTCGCTCAGATCCGCCGGGACGGTTGTTCGTTTCCAGAGACAATCCTCGTTCGTTTCCAACGATAATTATTGCAAGTGTGTACGCAGCTTAAGAGCAATGAGTTTGTGAGTAGAGATTTAAAAAGTTATTGCTTTGTTCTTGCCAAGGAGATTTACGCTCTGCATTTGTCCTGGTGACCATTGTCATCGGGAATAAAACTGGGGTAAATTACAAACTTTTCAGTTGTCACCAGAACAAAATGGAGACACTTCATATGATGGTAAGATATATTCATTTGAGGTTTGTTGACTTATGTCTGGTATCTGTTTCTATATGGGCTTTACCTTGGCATGTTAATGATTAGAAAACTTCACAAAAAAAAAACAAAAAAAAAAAAACATCATGGATGGTTCTTCAGGCTGGTAACTGGTTCCACTTACTGGTCACTCCCACACTTAAGCTACATATATACACATCCAATGGTTCTCGCCTGATAATGGGCTCAGGGCGAGAACCTGGCGTGTGTACAGCGCCCGTCGCCCATCGTTCGAATGACCGTCCTGGCGGATCCATGAACAACGAACGACCAACGATCCTAATGCAAGGGAAGGGGGAGAGCACTCGGCGGGGTGCCGTTCCGTCTTTCTCCCCCTCCCCTCTTCATAGAGCAGAATTGTGATGTATGTACAGCACTCGTTCATGCATCGTGCAGTCCTTAGTCGTTGGAAAGGATTGTGAAAGATAATAATTGCACGTGTGTATGCAGCTTTAGTTATCACTTTTTTATGATTTTGTGTAATCATAAATCATAATAATTTTATGATTTTATGTAATCATAAATTATTTTTTTGATGTCCTGTTATTAAAAGAACATTGAATTGCCAGTACAGTATGCCCTCTACTATGTTTGACTTCTGTAACCATTTACCATTTTCCTTTCTACATCCTTTCCACATCTACATCTGTGCCAGGATTGTCATCTCTATAATCAGATTCTATTTTTAGGATATTCTTTGCTGGGAATGTGTCATCTTCCCGTTGACTGTTTCTTTTTTCTTTTGTTTGTTTTTATTGATTGTGAGCTTTTTTTCTAGGCTTGGCTTTTAGTTTTCTAGCCCTTAAAGTCCATCTGTACCAAACTAATAAGTGGTCCACACACAGTGGATTGCAGCCTCATTACATCACTATAGAAAGAAATTAGATAATTGTTATGATAGTTGCTGTGAACTGAACACGAACCCTTCACATCATTCATTTCATGGAAGGAACAGGCCATGGGTAGTGCCAATTTAATGTCCTCTACCTAAAGGAATATTGGATTTCCTGAATCTAATACAGTTTTGATTTTAGTAACATGACATTTTAGAAACGCAAAATAAGTTGATGCTGGAAGACTTCCTTCTATCAGGGACTGTGATCACAGGTCTGAATAGACAGCAGGTAGCTATATAAAGTGAATCATGTGTCACTGACTTCAGGTCCAGTTCTAATTGTTGTAAGTATCATAAGTCTCCATTCTGTGCCCCCAAACCAACATATTTTATTGTTACTGCCTCAGGGGGCAAATAACCCCCTGCACCACTGCTCGTTTTTTCTCTGATGCACCGTTGGTGCCATACCACAGTAATAGTACAGGTAATTAACTCCTGCGTTCTGTATTATTGGGATGCTCCTCATTATAATGATGAATGGTAGTGCATACAAAACACACATAAGGTATGAACATATAAAAGGTTCTCAGAAAACAACTGACCGTTGTATATGGTACAGACACACTTAATAAACAGGCTGGTCTCCTGGCAAGGTTTGAAATTTATGTCTACAATGTTTGTCACATGTTTACAATAAAGGAGGATTGCAGCTATCCATCGTTTTAAGGGCACGCCCCTTATTGGACTCCAGTCATTTTGGATCTCTATGAATAGATGTTCTGTTTCGTATAAAGAAAGAACACTGCATAACTGCCAACTAACCTAGACATCCAGGGAGAGTCTTGAATTTTTATGATTTGTCTCTCTGCTTTTGCAAAACTGACCACCTATAGAATAAATGTATAATTTAATAAGGAAATAAATGCCAACCCTGAACATTACCTAATAGTGTCATCCTTCTGGAGACAAAGGGGGAGGCATTGTCTGTGATAATACTGTGCGGTTTACATAATCTCTCAAGGTCCACTTTGACAATAAAAAATACATCTGGTGCTAAAGCTAGGTACACACTTCCAATGGTTCTTGTCCGATAATCGTCTCAGGGCAAGAATCTGGAGTGTGTACAGCGCCCGTTGTCCATCGTCCGAACGACCACCCTGGCGGATCCACAGACGATGAACGACAAATGATCGTAATGTTAAGCTACGTACACACTTCCAATTATTATCGTTGGAAAACGAACGATGGACGATCCTGCACGATATCTACGAACGATCATATAGCACCGATCCTGCACATAGAGATAACGACACGATCGTTCGTAGATATTGTACACACAATAGATACGATCGTTTGAGCGATAGAGGAACTATGTGAACGACAGGAAAGTGAACGAACGTTCGTTCATTACGCATGCTCAGACCATGAATGATCAATGAACGATCGTACACACGAACGATGTTCAACGATCGTCGTCCAATCCGATCCGCCGGTCCGGACGTTTGTTTCCAACGACTTTCCTCGTTCGTCGGCGTCGTTGGTTACTTTTTTTACGAACGATTTTTGCCCAATCGATCGTTCGTCGTTCGTTCATCGTTCGTTTTGAACGATAAAAATTGGAAGTGTGTACGCACCTTAAGGGAAGGAGAAGAGTGCGCAGCAGGGTGCCGCTCTGTCTTTCTCCCCCTCCCCTCTCCATAGAGCAGAATGGTTCTGTATGTACAGCACTCGTTCATACATCGTGCAGTGCATCGTCGTTGGAAAGGATCGTGAAAGATCCTTTCCAACGACTATAATTGGAAGTGTGTACGCGACTTTAGTTACTTTAAAGTAACTCTGCTATTACTAATCTATTGGAAGACAACGGTTGGTGAGCTCCACTGGGTCAAATTGCATTTACTGAGATTCCTCGTGTGCTATAATGATGTTCATATGGAGGTCATTTTTAAAGTGAACTTTTAGTAAGAAATCAAGCAAAGTGACAGTGGGGGAGAGCTGTTTCAGATTCAGCTGGCGACCATGCATGTCTAATCAGCACACAGATCACTTTTTTTCAATTCCGAAGGAAATGTTCAAGGATATGTCCCAACATGCCTAACACTCATTCATTATTGTTTGTTATAACAAACCTGTTGCATCTCTTTTACTAACCATACAAAATGCAATATTTTAAAATGATTAGACGATAAATGTTGAGTGAATGAAATAATGAATATAAAAGTCCTTTTCTGTTGATCAATTCTTGGGTACCTTTGTGGTGTTTTTCTTTTTTACCAACCAATTTTGAATTAGATTATTTTTGGTAAAGAGTAAAATGTTAAACAAGTTGATGGTAAATTCAATGATTGTAGTTAATTTCAAAGGATTGTATAATGAACTGAAAATGCCACTGCAAGAAAATTGCATAGTGCTTGCCTAGCATTACAAAGATAGGGCTGCGTATCACCAGTCAACCATTATGGGGGAGATCATGGAGAGTCGGGCAATAGCTTTTATTGGCTCATTACATTAAACCATAGGTTATCATGATCTACTCATTAGAATGATGCCATGCAGAATCTAACCTGTCATTACTTACACACTCTGGAGCAGGGAAATAATGTGTTATATTTGTAAAATACACATGTGGAACACATTTATGCTTAAACACTGCTTTCTCATATAATTTCAAGTTATCAGAGAAAAGATACTGAAAATAGCAGCATGACCATATTCATTTGAAGATAGTGACTTTTAAAATAATTCAAATTCTTTGATGTGGATTTGCCAGGATGTAGACATTCTGTCTCTCAGCTGCATGGAGGTGATAGTAAAAATACTGTGACATTAACTTCAGTCCTTATTTAGGCCATAAGCCAGTCATTATGTAATCATTTTATTTGTATAAATAAGAATTAATATTGACTCCCCCTTTGGTTTTGTCAACCCCCCATCCCCTTCATTGCCCCACTTTTGTTACTTGTTTTCTGTTATTAAAAATGCTGAAGAAAAGAGTATAAAAATTAGGGAAAAACCTTGAATAAATTGTAAATCAATAAAAAAATCCATCCTATATTTATGATCATGTGGGTAGAATGTCAATCAAACTCAACAGGCAAACCAGGAGAAAATCTGAAAGCATGTGCATAACTTTAGGAAGACTTTTCAAATTGGATATAGCAATCAATAGGATGTTTCTCCTATTCATCCATACTGCTTCAATTCATTTAGTTGCTACAGACTGCAGAAACAGTCTTCTTTCATACATGAATGAACAAGGTTCAATACAAACTCTTGTTTTATGCAAGGTGGACTACAAACGTCAGTAACTGGAACATCATTCGAACGTGATGTCCAAGTGATAAATCTGTGTGGTGATGTTTGATCTTTAACTTTTAGTAAAACTACCAAAACAATGACTGTTGGATCACAGGGTGTTCTAGTGCAGTCCGCGTCTTAGAATAAAGAACAAATGTACCAAAATCTAGGTGTTCTATAATAGTCTACTGACCGGAGCCAAAGCTTTGTTCCTTTCCACATTCTCAATGTAAGAAAATGCTTGTTTTACTAAAGGAGAACTTCACTGGCAGAACACAATGTTCTGTAAATACATGAAAAGTAGAGCAAGCTGAAAAAGGAACCTAATATTACAAACTTGTGAGAGCTGGCACTGCTGACTTATATTTGGAAGTGCATGTATGGGCGAAAGGAAGGTTGATGTTTAACTTTTTTTGAAGGTGGACCCTTGCACCAAAGCCAGACACGCAAGGGCAATCACTAATTCCTTATGACCACACATACACATGGGCTAGTCATATAGTTCTCATGTAAAACTTTTTACCTGGCTTCATTTTCCTCATGTACTGCCACGCTATTTCTGCTGTCACTTTCCATGAAATCCATGTCTTCCACAGATTAATAATCTATCTTTTCAAACTTGCCTACCCATCTTCTTCTAAAACCCTCAATACTCACCAATCTATTTTCCCCCTTCTATTGTATTTTGCTTCCTCACCTCTTAGATTGTAAGCTCTTTTGGGCAGGGTCCTCTCCCCCTCCTCCTGTGTAATGACCCCTATTTAATTTACAGCAATGTGTAATATGTTGGCCCTATATAAATACTGTTTAATATTATTATTATTATTATTATTATTAATAATAATAATAATAATAATAATAATAATGTTAGCATCAGCCTCTCTTTTAGCTGATGGTGGTTATGTGGAGCCTATTCCCCCCTAATTTTGCAATGGTGTGTATGGAGCAGTTCAAAAAGTAATTTTCAGGTTGTGAAAAGCAATATATTTTCACTTGTAATTGTAATTTTCTATATTTAGAATTTTGATAGGAGTTCCTATTTTTGCTTCACTGTTTAAATAACATTGTTTTTTAAGTTTTATGTAGCATTTTTAAAAGAGGGGAGAGGTGTAATAAACAGACCTTGCTTTTCATTGCAAGGTCTGCTTCACTTATTGAGAACACACTGCTCTTAGCCCTACTATACACACAGAGATCTACTTCCAATTTTGGGTTCAACTGAACAATCTGATCCATGTTACATTTGGACCATATTTTTTGTAATCAATTGATTGGAAGTCCAAACGCAGCATGCATATAGGATATTCCATACTTTTTGGTGTGGGAATCGGGTGAACCACAGGACGAAACTTTAGAATGGAGTTGCTTGATCATTCCTACACAATAGAAGATGTCCAAGTCTGTTTCTCGTTGAGGACCCCAAGAATGAGCTGCATCCAATAGGTTGGCTGTTAAATTCACTTTAGATCTCAGCCTATTATTAGGCCTTAGAACAATACTTGTGGTGTACTGCTCTCTTATTAAGTAGCGAATAACAAAGAGATGAAACCCCCAAAGTTTACACCTTTTAAGATAATCAGCATTCATATTTTTATCATGACATATTCCCTTTAAAACAAATCTGGCTGAATCCACCTAGGTTATATGATGATTGATTTAATGTCTACATTCAGCTAAACAGACTTGGGAGAATGGTCACTAATGCAGACACCATTAAACATCAAGACAGTCTGTCTGCTGAGTACTGTCTCTGGCACTGCTGATTAGACATGTTTATGTGAATGGAGAGGGATAAGTGGGGAACTGGGAAGAAAAGGCCAAATGTGACTTAATGAGCAGAAATATAGAAATCAGAAAAGGTTATCCTATTACCCGAAGATACCCTATTTTCATAACCACCCCACCACATGGAGGGTGATAACCAAGTTTGCATGCTCAAAGTAACTGGCTCAGCTAACTGTTTCATCTCAGTGTACCTTTGCTTTTAAACTCTTTATAAATTTTAATTTGGATACAATGTTTTCACTTAGCAGAGAACTGGACAGACACCACACTTCAATGCTATTGTTTTCTCCCTAATCAGCTGATGCTGGAGGTAAATGAATGCCTCCCCTTTCTCTCTCCATATGTATATGAATGATGAGCATAAATTGTCTTACATCCATGTTCCACTAAATGCTAATTTTGGTACATTTGTTTTTATTTTAACTAAGAATAAAGTATGTAATTAGGTTAAATGTGATCCTTGCCATTGTTATAAATCCAGCCAATGCATCCAAATCCTAAAGATAAAAGCTGCTATAAGAAAATAATTGAATTTACATAGAGCACTTAACATATTGAAAGAAAGAACCTTTTATATTTTATTTTCTGCCAGTAATAGTTAAAGAAAAAGCGGTGCAATAACCTCCAGCTATGTTTGAGAGAAGGACGATGTAAATTATAGGGCAGAGGTGTAGATTACAGAATAGAGAAAGGCCTTGACGCTGAGGAGAAAGGACATGTAGGTAATTGGACTATACAATGTAGAACTAGATGAAGGATTTGTGGAGGAAGAAGATGTAATCAAAGTCCTATAATCATGTGTGGTGGAAAATAATTTAATCAGCTCTTTTGTCGGTGTGACCCTGCTCTGTCTGTGGGGGTGATGAAGTTGATTTACCAGACAGTTACAAACTGAACTGCTGTAAAGATAACACAGCTGGGAGCACAAAGAACTGTAATACAGCTACCTTTATCCTAGAGGAGTGCAACAAGAGGCTGTGTCAATGCCGTTTATTACCACGGTGCCCATACTTGCTCAAATAAAGATACTAGATTAGGTTGTTTAAGACTTCATGTTCCTAAACATTATGCCTGACCTTACTTATTAGATGTGTGTGAAGTGTGATTTTGGATTTGTTAGAGCTCAAATAAAGCCTCGGGCCTTGGATGAGCTCTTAGGGACTGTTTTAGATGATGGGGTTTAAAGTATGGATTGACAATCTGTTGGGGTTGTTTGCGGTATAATGCCGCAGTGTGGAGGGATGTATGTATTTATTTGCTAGTGTGTTGTGGGGGATTGTAATGTAGTGATATGCGCTGCGTCGCAATTCCATGTATGTTTGAACCCTGACTGTATTGTTTTCGATTTATGTGATTAATAAAATTCTTTATTCAATCAAAAAATGTGTCCTTACACAGGCTAACATTTTGTGATTGGATTTCAAATGATAAAATTAATGTGACACCTGAGGATTGGCTATGGTAAAAGGTGTGATATAATAAAGAACATGGCATATGTTTATACCCTATAAAGGAGGGAATGTAAACAAATGAAATAGGATCACTGTTCCTTAGTGAAAGTAAATCATAATTGTATAAAATACTATGCCATGATCACAAATAACCCCGATCATGCAGCTTTCTTTAACAAATAAGCACAACATATATCATAGTTTTGTATTCTTCTAGCATTCCCTCCTGTTATAGCTCTTTGCAACCAATGCTCTTTGGCTATCATGCTCCTAAATTGGGTGACTCGCAGTTGAGGCGAACAATTGTGTTCATCTTAGGCAAAAATCTGACGTATGTACATCACTCTACCAACACTAGGTAAGCCAATGTATTCCCATAATGCCAGTGTGCCAAATGTGGTCAAAGCTGCTGAGTACAGCAGACGATCTCAGTCATCAGGTTATGGTCTTTATTCACCGTGGCAAGCTGGAACTTGGGAATGGTAGAGCCTTGAAATATAACTAGATAACTAGACAATGCTACACACAATCGACAAGTAAACTGATTGTAACTAATGTTTGATAAAAAAATAATCTGCTAAGAAAAAAAACATCATGACCAACTATCACTAAAATTCTACATACATATTGATAAGAAATTGACATAATTGATCAAAAAAATATATTGCATAGCTTTTAGCCAGCATGAAGCAAAGGTAAAAAAACATTTAGAGGCATTAACACTAAGTTAAGATCTGTCTATATAATGTCTTGTATATGTACAGTATATAGTAGATGTGTAAATTTTCCATTATTTTACTGTTAGTATTTTTGTGTTTCCTTCTATTTTCTGTCTTGTGCATACAATAGTTTCTCACCATTGTTTCCAGAGAGGGTGAAAGGCGACTGAACGGGAAAAGTGTAAAGGAAACTCATCAGAAGAAATTGGCATTTCTATTTGTTACTAAATTAATCTGTCTGCAGCTATGGAAATGTAATGTTGTCTATAGGGGGTTACAATACTAGTTGTCACATCCATCATTTATAGTATTTTATAGTGTACCTGCAGTTGTTGAGTGATAACTTTTTTATTTAGTTTTTTTTTCTTATACTTTTCTCTATTAATGGTCCACATCACCAAAAATTAAATGATTTGTAAAAACAAAAAGTGTCTTTTTTATATAACAGTGATTTCAAAGTACACAATGATAATTAAGCAATAGTAACATATACAAGTCAAGTATATTGTAGAACTCCTGATGGAATATATGAAAAGTCAATGCATACAGCGCCGTTCTGCTCTATAGAGAGGGGAGGGGGAGAACGTGGGAGCACCCTGCTGTGCTCTCTCCCCTTCAATTTTAATTACGATTGTGCCTTGTTCGTCGGAACAATGGAGGACGAGGGCTGTACACATGCCAGATTCTCGTCCGATATCAGCCCTGAATCAATTTTCAGATTGGAATCAATTGACGTGTGTACATAGCCTAAGATCAAGGGTCCAGATATGGGAGAGAAAGGCTGAAATAATTGACTGGCAGGACCATTTTAGTCCTTTATTTGTGTTTAATATGTAGCCTCCTGATAAAAGTGTTATGAGCTTCCTAAACAACTAGTGTATCAATGCCTAGAACTACATTAAAATAATAAAAAAAATAGATAGTTTGGTAGTAAGGGGTGTTGTCAATGTCAATGAATAATTGAGCCTCTGGGTGCAGCTATTGGGTGAGATATGTGCCAGTGTGATGTGCAGGACCACCAGAGCATGGATGGACAGTGTGATGTTCACAGTTGACCACTTGGACATCATTTTCTGGGTTTGAGGCTAAACTAAAGTTAGAGGAGTATCCTCCTTAAAGTCCGCTAGGCTGGCAAACACTTCTTGAAACTGAGCCTGATTCATATTGGAGAGGTATACTGTAGCCACTGTAGTAAGACTGCTATCTCAAAGGCCCTTAATAAACTCAGCTGCCAAGAAATACGGTTAGAAATGTGAATACTCAGACCCCTGGATTTAGAGTTCTCTGCACAACTGTGGTACACAGTTGGGTATTTTCTGTTTCTCAGATTGGCGATCTTCTTCTACAAGAATGCCACCTGAACCCATTGTTTGCGAACCCAGATAGGAGGGCTGTGCATTTCCCTAGACCTTTCATTTTGGAGAAAGGGTAGAAGCTGGGAGACAAACAAGGAACAAGGAAAGGCAGGAGAGTAAAGGAAATGGGAAGTAGAAGCGAGGAGAAGGAAAAGGGCAAAAGGATGGGGGGAAGAGTATACTAAGTGCACTAATATAAAAAAAAAACAGAAAATAACTCCCATGGACTACAAAAACAACATGCAGGAGGAAAGTGACTGTTCACCACGTGATTTATAGAGGCATGCCACCCCACCATGTAGGAAACCCTACAACAAAACTTACCAGGCACCCTATGAACTAAAGCTACGTACACACTTCCAATTATTAT
>NC_092867.1:33496412-33511548 GCF_032062135.1 Pyxicephalus adspersus
GATCGTTCGTCGTTCGATTGGAACGATAAAAATTGGAAGTGTGTACGCACCTTAAGGCTAGAGGAAGTCGTAAGATCTAATACACAGAGATAAAGATATTAGCAAAAAGAGAGTAATAAACAGCAACTAAATCAGATAAGGTTCATGGCAGTTCATTTTAGGTACTGCAAGTAATCCCCTGCTTACTCCCAGAGTAACCATGGCCTTCGTAGTTGCAGCCATCCAGCACAATTCTAGATGGCTGCAAGGGCATCAAAGTTGGAATAAAGTTAATCATGTGATGAATCAGGTTCAGGGTCAAGGTGACCATCTACATCGGTGAAAGTAGTGTGGGGTCCATATGTGGGGGAGGGGATAAATATGTCGAGATAATGCAGACTCCAGTAAATAGGTCAGACCCAAGGTCCTACAAAAATTGTTTTAGACAGTGGTAAAGCCAGAGGGCCTCCCTGTGTTATCAGGAGAAAAAATAGAATGAGTATGGTTCCGTCACTTGTCTTCCTCCCAAAAGGATTAGTGTAAAAGCAACTATTGGGGTGTCACTTATAGTTTATCTTTTCCTATAGAACAACAGGTCTCCCCTGAAATTTGCATTCTCATCCTGCATGGGGCTATCTGTATGTATAGCAGTACCCTGTGTCCTTTATTGGGAGTTGGCCCTTCATGAATTATTATTAACTAGTATTTATATAGCGCCACCATATTATGCAGCTCTTTACAAAGTGCATAGTCATTTCACTAATACAAAACAGGGATTTTAATGAAATAATGAAGAAACAATGGCTTTCCAGTGAGTTCGCCATTGTGACATTGGATCTATCAGGTTTGTGCAATCTCTGAGAAGGTGGCTGGGTGTGAAGTCTCTAACCGAGCAATTCAGGCCTCCAGGTAGGATTTAGTGGGTAAGGTCTGTAACGAGGCCAAATCTTTTAAAACCATCCATGGGGCCATGGGAAACAACTGTGAGTCAGGACAGAATCAGGAGCAGGCTACACTACACAGCCTGCTAGGAGTAAGCAGAGTGGATGGTCCAATGCAAAGATGAAAGGGCTAGCCAGGCTCGCTTGTGGAAACAACAACAACACCATGTGACCTAGTATGGAGCTAGGAGACACACTAGGTCCCATGCGATTGCCAGTGGCCAAGTCACAATCTACAGTCTTCTGTAACAGCTGCCTGTCTATGTTCCCTGGCGTCTACCCTGGTGAGGCCTAATCCAGAAGAGTGCCTTGTCTCAGGTGCCCAAGTGGGGAAGCCATCTTGTTGTCTCGGCGGCCATTGCTTCCAAGTCCATAGGAGCACAGAATGCTCAATTACTGAGATAGTGTTGCTTCCCCCTGAACAATTGGAGGATGTCAATTGTTCTACAGTCAAGTTATAGGAAAATGGTTAGGCCTTAGTGCTTGGTGGAGGTAAGGTAAGAGGAGGCAGTGGAAGCTCCACAGAAATGCATCTTTACATCACCATGATGAGGCCATGTCCACAGAAGTGGCTCATTGAAAGCAAATCTGTCAAATATAAAGCAAGATTGCTGCACTGTGGTGCAGCCTGCAACAACACAGTAACTGCTTTCACATTTATTTTTTTTTAATAAAAGAGAAAAAAAAACAATTTTCGGGAAATAGAAAAGTAGAGAGACATTAAACAGTGATTTTGTTAATTTAAAAAATCTCCACCACAAGAAAAAAAAAATAGCCCTACTTTTAATGTATGTGAATAACATATAGGATAGGGTCATTGATGTTTGTAGTACATGTCATATATAATATAACACAGTTGAAAGTTGTATGTCTTTCATACTAACATGCAGGATGTTAGTGCTAAATTGTCTACGTCTGGGATACTTGAGGTGCCTCAGGCTGAATGGCTGGCTGAATTGCAAGTTTTGGCAAATACACATATCAGTCTTTGTCTAAGCCAAATCTTCAGAACTTTGTTGCAAACAAAAGACGCAACTAACATATAATTGACAATAGTTGCAATAATTGTATAATCACATCTGTGACTAATATAATTAGTGGGACAGGCAGACACTATTTTCTATCAGTGTTATCTTTAATTGATATTATGAACAATTTATTCTATTCCTTTTAATCAAATTTTAATAAAAGTACTTGCTATAATATCCACTTGTTGGTTAATTGTTCTGAATTACGGCTGATAAAATCAATTGTAACACTCAAAGTATTTTTATTTTTTACAGCTCACTAGTTGATAAAAACATGCTCGCTCAATTTATTCTTCCAATGACATTTGCCTAAATTTTGATCTAAAAATATTATCATGAATGTAGTTATTTAAATTATTTCAACATTTTATCAATTGTCCAATATATTGAAAATATTGCTTACTATAGATAGACATGTTTAAGATTTTCTGAAATGTTGCAAGTTAGATCTCCTCATATAAAAGTACATTAATTGAGTAAATAATGTAAGACTGCATTGTTCCTAGAACTGTGTGATTTCATTGAACTGAAGTTAGAACTGAGTTAGAAAAATTGCATAAAACAATGTAACTATTTATATTTTGTTTTATATATATATATATATATATATTTACTAAAATGTCAATATTATTCTCTAAAAATACAAATGTAGCAAACATAAGTACATCCACATATGCTGCACACATCATTTTTAAAATCTGAAAAATCAATAAATTCTGCTCTATCCAACTAATATATTGCAAACATATATTGACAGCAAAAGTTGCAACAGGATGCATGCATAAAAAGTAAAACAAAACTAACTAAAAGTTAATATAGTTGCCTGTATAAGCACAGATGAACCATTGTGTTTTGAATACAATAAGGTGTGACTGACAGGCCGAGGTTGTTTACATGGCAGGGAGAATAGTTGGACTGGCTGTTCCCTGCTGGATCTGGTTCTTACCGCCCCTCAAATCGACAAAAGATTAGACAGACAACAATAAGCCTACAATGTGTTGCTGTAGCACTTCTATACTGGTAAGAGTTTCGTACATTTAAGGGGTTTACACTGTGGACAAATCTACTATACTGATAATTGTGCAATGCAACAATGTTTATACTTATCAGCAAGTTGTAAAAGTTTTTTTGCAGTTTGAATAGTTTTGTAAATTGCAGTATAAATAAAATATATAAAAAATACTAATACATATATGAAAATACTGCACAGAATCCTATCTTCTATGTAATAAAAAGTTATTTTTAATTAATTTATTAGCGTAATAATTAGTTGTTTTTTTTACCTTATATTAAAAAATGTTTTAAAATGTAATACAATTCCCACACCACACACATAAACAAACAACTCATACATAAACTGACAGACACACACATATATTTATAGAATGTCTATGAATTAACGTGTATAAAAACTAAATCACTGAACTAAACTGCAATCTGTGTTCAGAAAGGGCCATTTAAATTACTGGTTCTATTGAATTGCCAGTGGAGGACATAGCCTATAGTGGTCCCTTGTGTAGAACTGACTTGGGGCCCATGTGGGAACCCCCCTTGGTACACTTTTCACCTCCCTATGTCCATCTCTGTTGATTGCCATAGATTTATACATTGATAGGGATGCTTTAAAAGAGTAAAGCTGCATACACACTTGCAATTTTTGTCGTTGGAAAGGATCTTTCACGATCCTTTCCAACGACAAGGGACTGCACGATGCATGAACAGTGCTGTACATACAGCACCGTTCATGCTCTATGGAGAGGGGAGGGGGAGAGCGACGGAGCGGCACCCTGCTGCGCGCTCTCCCCTTCCCTTTCATTAGGATCGGTCGTCGTCCATCGTCCATGGATCCGCCAGGACGGTCGTCGGACGATGGACGACGACCGACTGTACACACGGCAGATTTTCGCCCGATAATTGGCCGATACCGATTATCGGGCGAGAAAAATTTGCCGTGTGTACGCAGCTTAAGGACATACTGGGGTCTTGGTGGTTAAGTGCACATGGGGCAATATTTGCTTCAGACCTGATTTCAGAAAATCTGCATAGAAATCAGCAGCCTGTGTATCATAAATTACCATCATTATTTTTTATTTCTGATTGGACATTTTTGTAAATATTGATCAGAATTCTGATAATTTTCAATTTTAAGGGCATATTATTGTGTGCAGTTGTTTTGCGACATCTGAACAACTGTCCGATCAGTTGTTCAAGTTAGAATTAGGCAGCTTGGGTGTTTAATGTGTTTTGGTGTTTAGAATGTATTTTCTAATATTTAACATTTTTTTCCGGAAGCCTAACAAATTTAAAAAGATGGACAAGTGGCGAATTTTTTTTTTATTTTAACGGGTAAAAAGCATATAGCATAGAATATCTTTCCATCTATTCCAGTTCAGCCAAATCAGGGCTCAGAAGTGGAACTTGTGCAGTTCTCCTCATATCAGTAGGGTTAATCAGATGTACAGTGTTTGGGGGAAGGGAACAGGATCTCAGGCTAGACAGGCTGCAAAGTAATGAACTCTATGCCAAAATACAATATGCCCCTGGGGCTTCAATGGTCAATTGTCCATGGGATTAACCAAACTCCTGCTAAAAGAGCCTGTCAGGCTGCCCAGTTTATTCCTATGTGTTTGTGTTTATGAGACTCAAACCAGCTCAGGCGTGATAGAATTAGATTACATATCCTGAGGTTTACTAATAAAAATCCTGGAGAGTCAGTACTTGAATTGTTGAGTAATTATTAAAGCTGCGCTTGGTTTAACTCAATGGATTGCAGAGAACATTTCATTCTTAGAAACAATTTTTACTTTTAGATTCTCCAATATTAAAATGAAAATGGTAGTAAAGGAAATAAAAAAAATGATAAAACTGCAACATATTAGCAAACCAGGTCTGATGTTTTTTAGTATTTGAAAAACAATCAAATTAGAAACAGATTTTTGATTAAGTTTATTATACGAAAAGTATTATCACTCTTGTAGGTTGCCTTGTTTTATTCAATATCAAAATAAAATGTTATATAGTGTGTAGAATAGTTTTAATAATTATTATTATAATTAGTTAATCATTCCAAAGAGGTCATAAACAAAAGATAGTCATGAAAAGATTGATATTATAGCACAGAGGTCCTATACACCAAAATAATTTATTTTAATCTAATATATATATATATATATATATAATAAAAAATATATACAGACTATAGCAAAGTATAGGTGCATGCAAAGTTACAGTTTTATCTGCCACACAGAAAAAACAAACTAAAATCCTGGACAATTCCTATTTTAAAATCTAAACATCTAACAATGTAACTTGTTTCAGCTGTTGTTACCTTACTCTTTGCACCATATTATTATGTAAAATCTTAACAGTATTTTTTGTTATCAGTATGCATTTATTGTTCCACGGAGCAAGGCCAGTCATACTCTGAACATTATTTTTTTATCATTTTACATATTTACTATCTGCAAAGTAGATTTTGTGATAGATTCTCATGGGGTCATTAATAGTAAACCAGGTGATGATAACATTTGTGAAGGTTATGGAGTTGCACATGCAGAATGCTCCCAGATTTGGCTTGTCAGTGAAATCTATTGAAAGAGAAGCTGAATAAGGTATTCTGATGTGATTAATGTTTCTCCAGATAGCTGGAGGCTAGCAGTGTTTGTAGGTACAACCCTAATAGGTCTTCCCCCAATACAACCACATTATTATTATTATTAATAAACAGGATTTATATAGCGCCAACATATTACGCAGCGCTGTACATTAAATAGGGATTGCAAATGACAGACTAATACAGACAGTGATACAGGAGCAGAGGACCCTGCCCACATGGGACTGTCTCATAGTTTCGATATCTTTTGATCGTTGTGTCTTAATACAAAGCTCAACTCAATGTTCTATGGTAAATGTACAATCTTTAATATCCATATGGATATTTCTTTATATTGGATGTTTATTTGGATTACTAATATAAATCGATCAGATTTTATTGGAAATCTGATCAAATATCAATCTGACCTAGTGTACAAGCAGAGATACGTTTTGGCCATTCATTTTTACAATTGCATTTACAATTCTTGCAGTATATATAATATGGCCCTGTCAGTTATTAAGGAATACAACAGGATACGTTTCTATTTGGTAATAGTACGGTAGTAATGGCAAACATAGCCAATACACTTTCCACTGTATTCCATATTCGTGCATTCCAGATCAATGTATAATCAAATATTCATGAAGAATGTTCTAATTTTTTAAAGATTTTCATTACATTACTTTTTATTATTGACTTTATTGTGTAATCTATTATAAATGTTGATCAGTATATGAAAAAAAGAAGCTGAAATCAATTAAACATTGTAGTAGCTTCTAAAAGTTTCCACATTTTTCCTACTTGGCCACTAAAACTACAAAAGAATTGTGGATGTAAGTTGACTTGAAATCCAGGGAGTTGTCACTGAAATGCCCAGTGTATAGCCCAACAAATTTGTTGATTATAAATGGAAATTGGGATGTTTATGGTTGTCCTGACCATTAAAAATGCTCAAAGCTGGTCGGTAATAGGTGAAATGTTGATCAGCCAGGTTGATAGTCTCCCAGTCTGACAGTTTTTGGATAGATGAGATGAGAGTCTAATTTCTGTAAAGTGCCTGTCAATGTTAATTAGGTCGGAACCTTTGCTGATTACTGCTGGTTTCATGGTGATAAGTCAGAAATGTTTTGCTATATCACAGACCTAACTCATCCATTTGTGTTTAGAAATGTGTTTAGGGTTCAGATGCCTAATAGACATCAAGTCATTCCTGCACATCTGACCTCCCTCTAGTGTCTTTGACCAGCTTTACAGCTAACCCTTCATTACGCTCCTTTAACAAAAAACAGATCTGAAAAAGTCACATGTACATGTCGTGGGGTTTTTATTAATATTATTATTATTAATAATAAACAGGATTTATATAGGGCCAACATATTACGCACCGCTGTACAGTAAATAGGGGTTGCAAATGACAGACATATACAGACCGTGATACAGGAGGAGAGGACCCTGCCACGAAGAGCTTACAATCTAGTAGTTGGGGGAATCTACACACAATAGGAGGGGGATCTGAGCCTTCGCCTATAGTAACCCACAACCAATAGGTTTTTGATTGCTGTAAGGTTTTTCTTGTGAGTGATTGGTATGGAAATATAGAAAATTATCTTCTGCCAGAGTCAAGAATAGGGGAAAAATATATTTAACCTTTCACATTTTGAGCACAAATAGCCAGATGAATGGTATTTTTAGGAACCTTACAAAAGTTTTTCTTTAACAATACCACTGTATGTTTATGGAAACCTTTAGATAATTTTTAGGTGGTTTTGTTTTTGAAGCCTTTGTTTTGTACAAAGAAAGGAGATATCAATGGTGCACAAATCAAGTTTTGCTTAGTTGAAACTAAGAAGATATTGAGATAAAAAAACTGCAATGTATATGGCCTGAATAAATCAGACAGCAAAACCAATCAGGAGTGCACCTTACCATCACTTGAAGTGCTTGCAAACTGCTTATTATTTCCAGCTCTGACTTTAATCAGCCTGATTAAGCAATAACGCTCTTATGTCTATAGGAAGCCTTAAACAGGCAATATACTATACAATCTGATTATACAGTCTATGTACAGTCTCTCAGATTTACCAAACAACTGTATGTTAAATAAGGAAAACATAGGCACTTTTATAACCTATATCATATCATGCAAAGCCTTCAATGATAATGTTGTTGGTAGATGTAAAAGTGGATTTGATAAGTGTATGGTCAGTTTACAACTGCACTAGTACATTTTTATTGTGTTCTGATGAATTGACATTTTTACATTAGGCTTGCAGATAAATGCCTGGAACATTTTACCAGATGTACAATATAGATTGCTAACTGAATTCCCAGCCCTGATAACAATGGAAGAATGGCAGAATATTAGCTTTGCCTTATGATAGCTCTGATAACAATTGGCTGTCCTTGTGGCATTTTTGGTTACACCTCAAATATCAATTATTAAGCTTCACCTAAAACTGAACAGTGTCTAATCGCAAAACTTTGTTTCTAGGAAATTATGTTTCTGAAGAAATCTAAGGTTGTGCATATTGATGCACGCTGAAGGTCATCTTATATTACACAAATAACATCTGTTCCTCACTTCAGGCAATGTTTGTGCACAAAGTAAAGCGAGCTCCACTTTCCATAGGAAATGCAAGAAAAAGTGAATGTATCTCTGTATGCAAGAGGTACAGTGAATAGTATCAACATGCGGACAGAAGATCTGACTTCACTCCTACTCTGACTTTCTAATCTGCATGCTTGAAGAATTAATTAACTTGGGATAGCTAGGCATGGAGTAATAATAAAAAGAGGTCAGTATTGGTAGTCCCCAGATGTTAGGGATTAGGCCATATAAAGACATTGGATTATTATGATCATTTGTGATTGTTTCATCAGGGTGATTGAACGAGTGCTGTTCCCTGTATGTAAAGGGGGAAAAGATAGGAAATAGAGGGAATCTCGCTCCTCATATGAAACAGCAGCAATTGATTGCTGTTGGATGATGATGAAAATTCACCTCTGTGTACAAAACTTTAGCAGCTGTGTGCAGCTTTAATAGACTTGCTTTGGGGTGCTTCAGATTACCTAATTCTATTCAAATAAAGTTACCCACTGACAGATGATGAGCATTACCTAAAGCTATGTACATGCGTCCAATGGTTCTTGCCCGATAATTGGCCCAGGGCCAATATCAGACGAGAATCTGGCGTGTGTACAGCGCCTGTTGTCCATTGTTGGAACTACCATCCTGGTAGGTCGATGGACGATCCTAATGCAAGGGAAGGGGGAGAGCACGCAGTGGAGTGCCGCTCCGTCGTTATCCCCCTCCACCTTTGCATAGAGTAGAACGGTGCTGTATGTACAGCACTCGTTCATGCATCGTGCAGTTGTTAGTCATTAGAAAGGATCGTGAAAGATCCTTTCCAACGACTATAATTGCACGTGTGTATGCGGCTTAACTTTACTCATATCGAAGCTTTTAAAATCCCAAGGCTGGTTAGACAGATATACAGATCATTTGCAGATATATGTATTTTAGAGCTAGGTTCAGACTTGCTGCAGATACAATAATACTCATGCAGCTCCCATCTTGGCTAGCCACTTGGCTGCCCCCACTGCTGTGCTGGTTATTAAAGAACTAGTGTTTGCATATTTTATAATGGGTGGCAGCAGATGGTCCCAAACCGCTCACTGCTGCCCCCATTCATTCTATATGGGCAGCAGCAGGAAGCAGTTCAGGGGCATGAGGAAGTGGTAGTAACTGCACCACAACCTCACTGCCAGTCTGAACATACCGCGTTAAGCCTGGGCTTTATTCATAATAAATGATCATCTGATCTTGGTAACTCAGGCAAAAACAGGTGTTGATATTGTTTTTGGGCACACTAGAAAATCATGGTCAATATATATTCTGGGACTATATAGGCATAGCTGGATTTTATTTTTTAAAATGCAAAAACCAAGGGACTGTAACTATATGGTAACTATATGCTGTGCACATAGACATGCATGCTCATTCTGCAGAGGGTCCATTTGGCAATCTGAAAAAGAAAACAATTTCTGCAGAAGTGATATACATGTATTCTGTCATCTAATATCTGAGGCTAGGCTAATGTAGGGCTAACTGTGTCACAGGACAATAAAAAATACTTTGTAATAACGATGATCACTTATGTAAAAGCACTTTATCCATTCCGCCTACTTGTACTGAATCGATTATAAACAGCTTTGTTCACAATTGATCCCATTTCCCAGCTGATGCCCCGTCTTGCTGCTGTTTACAGCAGAATGTATGTGAAGTGTAAGAAGAGGGCAGGTTTGTGGGAGTGCGGGGTAGGCGGTGATTGACATGCTGACGCATGAACTGAACTGTGTCATACAGGAACAGAGTGTTCTAAGCTGCAGAAAAACAAAAACACTTTTCCAGGGCCTCAATCCTTCTATAAGGAATAGAAAAGATGGACATGTTATGGCAAAATTTCCTTTCCTACTCACACTCCAGGACATTAATGCTAATAATGACACACAAAAAAAGTAAACAATAATTTAAAATTCATTACAAAAAGCAATTTTTGTGGCGGACGATTACTCTGACATAGTGCTCTGTAATATTTCAGACTAGATATACCACTAGCATTGCTGTGTTAAAATAAGCAATGGTTACACAGCTGATACTGTATATTTGAATACAACACTAAAACTAAAATTTGTATCGTTCATTTAGGATAATAATGATCTATTACTGTTTATAGAGAACACAACAATCTGAAAATACTATCTGTTTGCTTATTATGCCAATTCAACAGATTTGATACTTTGAGTCCCTGATCCAGGACATGCATGCAGATCAAAAAGTCTGACTGTATTTTGATTTTTATTTAGTTTGCATGCATATGTAAAGTATTGAAGCTATTGTCCTCATACACAAATTAATCAGCAAAGGTACTCATGCAGCCTATTAAAGTGGAGATTTAAAGATATAAAGTAAGCTCCACAACTTGTATTTATGCCAAATTTTGCAGCCAACTTTGCTAACTAATGTAAAAGTTTGCATGGAGTTGCAATACTGGTAACTGCCTGCCAGCTCAATATGTACCTTGCCAAACTCTTTTTGAATGATGGTTGTTAGGGGCAGTACCATCATTGGGGTTGCTCCCTAGTATTTACATCAAAAACGATTACTTGGTACATGGCAGGCAGTGTTCACACTGGCTGCTGGTTATTAGGAATGGTACTCCTCCTTACAACCACCATTCACAAAGTGCTTGGCAAGTTAAGCTACGTACACACTTCCAATTATTATCGTCGGAAAACGAACGACGAACGTTCCTGCACGATATACACGAACGATCGTATAGCACCGATCCTGCACATAGAGGTAACGACACGATCGTTCATAGATATTGTACACACAATAGATACGATCGTTTAAGCGATAGAGGAACTATGTGCACGACAGGAAAGTGAACGGACGTTCGTTCATCACGCATGCTCTGACCATGGACGATCAACGAACGACCGTACACACGAACGATGTTCAACGATCGTCGTCCAATCCGATCCGCCAGTCCGGTCGTTCGTTTCCAGCGACTTTCCTCGTTCGTCGGCGTCGTTGGTTACTTTTTTACGAACGATTTTTTGCCCAATCAATCGTTCGTCGTTCGATTGGAACGATAAAAATTGGAAGTGTGTACGCACCTTTAAACTGCGAGCCAGGAGTTACAACGAGCAACCATTTTCAACACTTGTAAAAGTTTTAGTTAGTTTGCATGTTCACCACAGACCCAAGTTGTAGGAACTTGAAGGTCATCCCTAACAACAACCAGCTAATAGGGAATTTTCCAACTATTTACTTTTGCTATTAAAGCTCATTCTAAAGTTCATCTAAATAGCTTCTCAAAGAATGGACATGATGAACATATTTTTATTATCTCTCAGCTCATCTACTGCAACATCCTCTCTAATCCAGTATTCCACTTACTAGACTCTTGTATTTGCAATCTATCTTAAATGCTACAGGTAGACAAATCAATCCTTCCCACTCCTCCCCATTTGTGGCTCCTCTATGCCAGTCTTTACACTGGCTTCTATCTTGGAATCATATTCAAAGCCCCATGCTGTGTATTAAAATTGCTTTGCTATTCCTGTCCAACTTACATTATTAACTTGATACATTGATAAACCAGTAACCACCATCTCCTCCAATTATCTGCTAAAAGATCCTCACTCATAACCTCTTCCAATGTACAGCTTGAAGACTTCTCTGGAGTTGCCCCTGCTCATTATGTTTGCACCTATCTTTATTACTATTAAACAAGCCCACCTATCAAAATTGTCTACCTGGTGTTTTACAATTAAAATTATTAATAATATACGTTTTACTACATACATATACTAATAATCACATCTATGGTTAAGAGAAAGTAAATACAAGAACTGTATGGAGAACACATTAGCCTATTTTTCAGTATGTGTCACACTTGTACCATGTACACAGAGAATACTAGGAAACTTCAGGATGCCAGGCTGCCAGCCAGATCCCATGTTACAGTCCCATGCCATGGCTTTCTCAGAATGATTTCAGAAACAGCATTCCCTTCAGGCTCTTTCATGTTTACTTGAGCTGCCAGTGTTCAGTTATTAAGCAAGAAACTGAAGGACGAAGTAATAAAACTGCTGGGGAGAGGAATCGAAGTGACTGCCCTGTAACTTACATATCATACCAATAAAAGTTATATATCACAGCAGGAGCGCCTGCACTGGCTGCTGACTGAAGAGAAGGCAAAAAGCTGGGGGGAATGACAGCTCTAATTCCTATGGTGTTATATATCGCTTGTTTTGGATTTGTATTGAAACAGATAATTGTTAGGGGATTACAACTATTTCTTGGGACACCAGTGTTTCGTTTACTACATTATGCATCATACTTGATATATAAAAATAAAATTAATTATTGATGATAATGCTCATAAAAAAGTATTTGCAAGCTTATTCAGCACCATGTATTATGCTATTATAACAATATTAATAATATTATTAGGAATAATAATAATAAAATTAATGATAATAAAAACAGTATTTATATAGTGCCAACATATTACGCAGCGCTGTACAATAAATAGGAGTTGAAAATGACAGACAGATACAGACAGTGACACAGGAGGAGAGGGCTCTGCCCTGAGGAGCTTACAATCTAAAGGGGGGGGGGGGGGGGGTATACATACTGTCCTGTAGGGGTCCATGCTTGGCACACACATATGCAAATGTTCTGAAAGCTTGTACAATGCACATTTAAAGTGTTAGTAAACACAAGTCCTAAAAAACAACAATCATGTAGCTACACTGATTGTGATGTAGATAGGCTCTTTTACATTAAATATACTTGCTTCTCTCTAGCACAATAAACACTGATCTGATTCATTCATTAATTGTACTGGTTCAACAATGGCTACACTAGCCTGGAGTTATCCTTGGGGCCCCAATGTAGCCATTGCAATGTGAACACTCCACACCAAGGATTACAATTGTACATGAAGCAGACAGGCTGCAGTATAAAAAAGGGATGGCCCTGTTCATAAAATGTAACTGGGATATGCAGGCCAACAATGTACAGCGAGCGCAGCTTCAGTAAATCTGCAGAGTAAGTTAATCAAACTTATCTTTGGGAAATATAATCCCAACATCAGGACCTTTTGTTGCTATTATGAGAATGCTTTCAACCAGATTGTGGAGCAGTGATAACATAATGGGATACAGCAAATACTTTTAAATAAGTGTGCAAAAAATGTTCAGTTGTACGTGGTTTTATGCGCATTTAATGTATTTTTTACATATTCATTACTCATAAAAGTCTCACTTGTGTAGACATTTAAAAGCCCAATGTAACTACTGCTGGGCACTGCAGCCAGGATGTGATGTCAGCAGCTCCGGCAGAGTCAGAGCTGTCACAAAATGATCCTTTATGGCACCTGGATGACCCCCCTCTTCATACTGCAGCTACAAAAGAAACACATCAAGGAGAGAAAAAAGCCAGAATATGCAAAGTGGAAAGGGGCTGGGCTAGGAAACTGACTTAATTGGTTATAAAGTTTAGAAAGTTCATTGCATTTGAAAAAAAAAACGTAATAAAGAAAAGTAAAAAACACAGCAAGGAAGCAATTTAGATACTGAATTTTCATGTGCCTTTATCTGTTTCAACATCAAGATACTAAACCCCTTTTCTTTAGCATTTTTACAGTTTGGGATGCAGCAATCTATGACTAATATCTAAGCTCATTTTGTTTTCATGTTTTTGCTTTTTTTTTGTTAGCATCCTCTACTAATATTGTAGCTGGAATTTTTACCACTAACCTAACATTATTTTATATTGGATGTAATATGTTTCCAAGGCACAACAGCCCTAATTTAGTTGTTTTCATGCTATAAATACATTTATAATACAGAGCAGCTAACAACAACAAGCTTTAGTCTAATATTACCAAATGATTAAAACCCTTTACAGGGGATAGGCAGCTAAATGGTTTATAACCGCAGTGCTCCTAAAGTACATATCTGGTCCTCACACAGAACAGCGTACAGTCAGTATGTGTTTACATATCATCAGTAATGTACACAGAAGTTTCTATAGGGTCATAAAATAGAGGAAGTACAGAATGTACAAGTATAATAATAGAATATTTGAACAGTAAAGCAGCAAATGGCTTGCAGGGTTTACCAACCAAACATTCCTAGCCAAGCATATGTATGAGTTTGTTGAAGCACAGTTTGTGTTTCTGCATTTAGTATAGGAAATATCTGCTTTTTATGCTGTTTATGGTGATTCATACCATTACCACAGCAGTTTGTAGAATGCATATTCTGTATTGACAGTTTAAAGAAATACTAAAGTATAAAATCTAATACAACAAGGATCATTTCTGCCTTACTGCATTCATTTTTATTTTAATATTTTTATTAGGAGAAAATAAAAAGGGTGTATAATAGTATAAACTGATAAAAAACAAAGTACAAATATACCGAATAACATAATACAAATTTCATATTGGAAGATAGTATATAGATAAGAATACACAAAGGGGAAAAACCCTGCTATATCATTTGTACATGTGTATATGTTCACTTACTTTAAATCCACATGGTGTTTGTTTTTGGAGTAAAGTGAGGAATAAGCACTAAAGGAACAGAAATGTTTTCATGGTCCAGATGTGCTAAAACGGACAAAGACGTGATTAATGTGTTTATGTGCATTGGCCATTCCTATAAATAGGCCTGCTTAATTTAACTGAACTCTGGGCAACCAGTAAATAGACAGATGAAATACATACGTGAAAGCTTTTACATGCCAAAGGATTTGCATTGCTGTCTATTCTATCCTGAGATTTACATAGCACTGCTCCCCAGCACAGACCTGATCTGACCTAGCAAAGGAAGGAACCTGATCTTTCTTTGGTGATGCTTTATGTTCAACGTTTAACAAAGCTCATGGGGGAGCAGCACACAGAGGAGCTCATCTCTCTCTCTATCTCATCTTGACTGACTGGCTTCTTGTGCTGCTTCTCAACCCCCTCTCTGAGCTCTACTTTAAAGACTTTACACAGGACCAGCCATTC
>NC_092867.1:33511876-33519854 GCF_032062135.1 Pyxicephalus adspersus
ACAATTTTCCTCGTTCGTCGGCGTCGTTGGTTACTTTTTTACGAACGATTTTTTGCCCAATCGATCGTTCGTCGTTCGATTGGAACGATGAAAATTGGAAGTGTGTACGCACCTTAATGCTGCCTGCATAATCCTGGATCCAATATAACTTGGCACAATGTTGCAATGCCTATAAGGGTGACATTCTAACCACCAGTGTACGAGGCAATCTTCCAACTCTCCCCCAATATAACAATAAATCTTCCCAACGACCACCAAAGTAAAGAGCAATCTTCCCACTGACCACCAGAGTAAGGGCCAAACTTTTTTACTAACCACCAATGTAAGAGGCAATCTTCCCAACTGCCATGAATGTAAAAAAACAATCTTTCATCAGTTACTGAGACTTGTAAAAAAAATTCTGTGGGGTAAAAATGTTAAAAAAGGCTGCACTAAACAGCAAGCGCCTCATATTAATTCAAATCCTGGGGATTACTCCTCCATCTAGTAACTACAAGGTACAATTATCAGACTACTAGACATAGCTATATGATAATGTGTGTTGACTGTAGCACAACAGTCTTTGACATCCTTGATCATGAATGATCCTAACATTGTTTGTCAATTAAATGAAAATTGGCAATAAAAATGACTGAACCAGAAATATTATTAAATTATTATTAAACAGGATTTATAGAGCACCAACATATTACGCAGCGCTGTACATTAAATAGGGAAATATATACTTTAACAATCTAAAAGCTGCATTCATTTGTGTTTTTTTTAATATACTAGCTTTAAATAACTGGGGACACTTGGGGATATTTCAGGGATGATTACATTATTCTCTACATTATCCTCTGGCAGCACACAATGTAAGTGCTTATGTTGTTAGGTTTATATTTGCAAAGTGCTTAGTGCACAGGGCTCACCTCTATCCAAACGCATATATAATATGTATTATCAATGACATAGCTATTCACGAAGTGTATTAAATTTTATACAAGTGCAATAGCTGAAATATTACAGATGGAAATCTAGCAATTTCCTGAAGTTTCATTCTTGAAGTACGCGTGTTTGCAGAAGAGTGCAGTTAAAGGGAGGGACTGAACTGTGGGAGGATTGAGTGCTGATGAATGAAGTTTTTAATCCTGAACAAATGAGAACAGAGTGTTCCAGAGCCATGAAGAACAAAACAGCCAGAAGAAACTCACAGGACTTTCTAGTAACTTCAAGAGTACTGCTATCTGATTGTACACACATGACATGTAGACAGTAGGGCTATACCTCTCCTTGTATATAGACATATGGCAAATAACTATTGTCACAACTAATCATTTACCTAGCTACATATGCATAGGTCTTATGTCATTGCCTGGGTTAATGTTTGAACATGCAGAAAGCTTTGTTATATCACTATTTTATTCATTTGTATTTATATTCGGCAGTGCTTTACAAGGTCCAAAGTCATTTCACTAAACAATAAAATAAATGACTGTGTCATCAAATCCAAAAGCCTGATGTGATATCAAAATCAGGTATTTTATAACATATATGTATACTTTATTTATTTTGGTGATTTACTTAACTTGTTGCTGTATCATAAGAATCACCTTTATTTTGTACTCCCCCTCTCTTTGCTTCCAAGGGTTTTTGGTAGGCGCTTACCGTTTGAGTCTGTATGTTTAGTAAGGCTGACAACACTGTTTGGGATTTTCACAAGCAACGTTTTGTTGGTTCACTATAAAAAGTTATGTGTACACTTTTTTTTTTTACAGGTCAACAGGTATTTTTTTTGTTCTTCCAGTATATATTGTGCTGTGTTATGGGCAGGCTAAAGGCTCCATAAAAGTAAACAAATGCAGTATTTTTAGGATGGAACTGCATGTGTGCAGGGAGAAGGCACGTTGGGGTGCTATGCTTAATAAAGAACACTACATTGCAACAGCATGTTCATTATCAAAGCGTACATTGATTGTAAGCTTATTTGTAGCAGGGTCCTCTCCTGTGCCATTGTCTGTATCTGTCTGACATTTGCAACCCCTATTTAATGTAATATGTTGGCGCAATATAAATACAGTTTATTAATATTAATAATATTAATAATATTAATATGTTATAACTCATGTGCTGAAACAGTAAAACAAATCTCACCACCTGTCATACTTTCCAACTGAACATTTGCTGAGAGACAGTAGATAGAGACTTCCCAAAAAAACAAAAATATATTAGAAAGAATACTTAGAAAAGAAATAAAATATAGTTTTCAGGAGTGTTCATGCTCAGGCAGAACATATATATTAGTTTCAATCCCCTCCCCCTCCCCACAGTAAATTATACATGACGGTGTAGGAATTTCTTTATGAGTTGCAGATGTGCTGCAGTCTGGAATTGGTAAAAGTAAGATTGATTGCAAAGAATAGTTAAGGTGTTGTATGTATAAATCTGTGTCTTACAATAGCAAAATGCAACTGACTGACATTGTTACTGCAGTTTTACTTGCTAGTCTTTTTACAAAACACACCATTTCTGATACATCTGATAAATCTGTTTTGTTGACATTCTGAACCCAAGTACCAATTGAATTACCAATATGAACTTCTTTTGCTTACACCGTAAGTATATTCTAATGATTATTGAAGTATGATAAATAAAAAAATGTCATATTATTAACAACAGTAATCTTCTATCATGGTATATGACACATTTGAAAGTCATGTTTCCATTTTATTGGAGTGTTCTGTAACTAATATAGATATAATGTTATAAATTACTTTAGTTCACATTGTAAATAGTTAAACTATTGCAACCACTAATATCTCTTTGGAGTGTATACTTGATATTATGGCAACTTTGTACACAATAACTAAAACAAGGTGTTTTTTGTTCTGATTGCTTTAATTTAAGTGAAGTACACTGTTTTTTGATTATTGTAGCCCGTTGCGCAAGTCTTCATATCCTCCAAGGAAGCCAATTAGGCGAAACGCGTCGGGACTCAATGGATCTGGTTACTACAACAGTCAGTGACAGCAATAATATGCTCATGATATGTGCAATCTGAATTCTTTTAGAAAACAACTTAGATACTCTTTATACATCATTTTTGTCTATATTTTATGTTTCTAGTGTTAATAAAAATTATTATTTTATCAGTAATTACTAAATGCCATAAAAGCCTCTCTCTCTCTCTCTCTCTCTCTCTCTCTCTCTTTTATTCTTTATTGTTGACATTCTGATAATTGTAATGGAAAATATATGGATAAAAATGATCAAATACACACACAAAGCAATTTTACCATATCAGTTAAAAAAATGATCTGCAAAGGACAAAAAGGGCATAACATGTAATATGTGTATCATTAGTGTACATATATGACATTCAGTTTTATTACATGACAACATGTTGGACTGTGCTAAGCCACAAAAAAAAAAAAAAAACTTAGCCAGTCTTTAGCTGACTGGCATATTAAAGCATTGGGAAAATGTACATGCTATACTACCATGCTTGTGGTGTTGCCGAAATGGAGCAGGTGTTAGTTTATTTAAACATTTTTGTGTTGCAGTTCCATTTTCTATTATTTTTCAGAGACCTGATCTGAGAATGTAGTATATTTCAACTAACCAGTTAGATTTTTCTTTTTTTCAGCCTTGTTTCTTTTCAGCTGGTGATTCTGCTAGGATCACACTTCCCATCCCAGGGTAACAACACTAATTCACTCCAATGTACCTATGAAAAAGTAGCATTGTCACCCTAGGCTGCTCTCCTGATCTGGACTACAAACACAACATCTTTGCTATTACATGGGGAACTTGAGGGTTAAAAGTTTACAAAAGATAGCTTGGAAGGGAGATAACAATAAGGTAACAGTGCAGCTTACAGGATATGAAAAAGATAACATTAAAGTGGAACTAAACTATAAATGTAAATTTGTTACCAGGCAGGTTCTATATTGTAGAAGGGACAAGTGATGTCCCTTTTACAATAAAATATTCTTACCTGCCTAATTTAAATTTCCTTTTCAAGTTTTACTTTCACCACCTTCTTTTGCTCCTCTTACTGCTTTCAGATCTTCAGCCATCTTGATAATTGGGGCTGGGATAATGTTAGGCTATGTACACACTTTAAATGATTCTTGTCCAATATGAGCCGCAGGGCTCATCTCATGTGGCAGCGCCGCTCGCTCGTTCCACTCCCTCCATAGATCAGAATGGCGCTGTACAACGCTCGTTCATTCATCTTTCAGCCTTTTGTTTTTTAAAACATTTGTAAAAGATGGGTTTCCACAACAAAAATCTAATGTGTGTACAAAGCCTTACATATGCACAGATGTTCATTTAGGTCTGGCAGCTTCTGGGATGCCAAGATACCTGGCACATTCTAGCATCAGCATTTTTTCTTTTAGAAGATAGCAATCAGGCAGGTAGGTATGTTTTGTTGCAGAAGTGATATAAATCTGTCTCTTTCTATAACAAAGATCTGCTCAAATGCAAGTGTTTTCTGTACTTGCAAAAAATCTATTGCAATAAACTACACTTTTGTTCTTGGATTTAGAAAAAAATGCATTTTTTTTACATAAAATACTTCTTTCCATCTTTGATGCTGCTGGTCCTCTTTGCATCCATCTATCTGTATGCACATCACATGGATGCATGTTTTTTTCTCTGGATGTTTCCTGATGGTGACAACAGCAGATCATTCCTGTGTAGTGTGTATAATTTCAATTGGAAACCTGTGTAAAAGGGACATCACAAAGGTGGATGGGGATCATTTTGTCCACTAAAAAGAAGAAAAAATACTTTTACCAAAAAACATCTATAGAATGACAAATGTTTATACCAATATACTGATCATCTTAGTCTGTAAACTGAAAAAACAGGAAGAAGGATTGGTGCCCCCAATTCAGATGTAACTATATCTATTTGTTTTATTCCAGCTTTTTTTATTTTAGAGGATTTGTATTGCTTTTACCAGGAAGAGACAAGTGAAAGCATTAGGATTTCAAAGGAATACAGTACACAACAAGAAGATGTGTTTTCAGTTGTATATTGAACAAAAGACTTCACTTCACTTCTCTTAACAGGAAATGTGGCTCCTGGTTCCATTCAGCAGGTGGAATTGATACTTTAATGTCTGCACCCTCCGCCTCTGTCTAGCGTATTAGGATTGCTTAGTAAACAATGGCATCATCTGAGCATGAATGTTTATTACTTATCTGTCAAGTGTCTCAGATTTCCATGAACAGTTACACTTCAGAAAGGTTTGTTCATGGCATTTTCATTGTTTATCGCAAAAGAGTGGAAACCAATAGGGAAGCCCCATTACAATACCTCCAACCTGTGCAGACCAGTATCAATAATATGTAAATCAATTATAGTGATTAAAGGTATGTCAAACAATCTATTTGTATGTATTTCTAGTATTGTGCCTCTCGGTATACATTTTTTATAATACTTTTTGTGAATTTATTGCACAGTCTGTTAGTTCTTTTTATAAGGAAGCCTGTTAGTTCTTGTTTTGTGCTTACAACACTTAGGTTCTGCTTTGTAATTACCAGCAGAGTTGTCAGCCTGACATGTGAGATCCTTCTGTTGGCCGTTGGACCCATTATCTGATACAACTGGAAAGCAACCCAACAAACGACTGAAGGAGAACACATAGCGGTGGCGTTTTGCCTTGGAACCGACACAACGGCATGGGCAGTCAAGCAGCTGGTCGTGACTGGTAAGGTGCCAGCAGCCTAGGGCTACGGGGAACACCTGTTCCTACCCTGGGTCTGAATTTAGTTTTAGGCCTCTTTCCTCCTTCACTTTATACCACAATGCATATCCATGTTGCCATGCTAACCCCAATTATTATACTCTTTTTGTACCACGTACAAAAACAGAAAAGCATGCAGAACTGCATAACCAAAATGCACTCTGGCACAGCACATAATTGGGCAAAACTGTGTCCTTGTGCATAGCACACAATGTGAAGTGCATAGGTGCTTAGCTCTCATTGTCAGCCCCTGCTAAACTGCTTCACCGCACCTAGCAGATGAAATTGGGGGTCGCGTAAGTGGTAACCACACCAGAAACGAATTGTTCTTTCATACAAACTTTTAGAAGGAGTTTATGGGCTTTTAATGCCAAAAAAGCTGTACTGACATTGCACAGTAAACAGGATTTATATAGCGCCAACATATTACACAGCGCTGTGACAATAGATGACATTAGTTTGGCACAGCCAGTCTAAATGACATGGAATTATTAGCTATTTTTTCCTTTGTGGAAAGGCTCAGTGTTCATAAAGTGCAGAAAAACATGCAGCTGCATTCACCAAAGAACATAAACTGATCAGGGAGCAAAACTTCTGGCTAAACAAAGATGAGAGGATCTTTAATCTAAACAGAATGTTTTTCCCTATATAGCAGAAAAAGTACACAGGTGTAGATTTAACCAGCGACTCTAAAGCAATGTGCTGCAGTTGTATGTCAGTCAATGCTTACATACATCTTGTGTTTACCCCAACCCCAGGTCATTCACACTTATCCATCTTCCTGAGGTAAAACATATCCAGCCAGTTTGACACACTGCAGCTCGTGTATGAAAAAGTGGAGGAGCATGAAAATCTGGAGAACTTGTACTCTCCATACACGTATCCTTGGTATACCTTAAGGGTGATTATAGTTAATAGGTCAAACTGGATTTCTATGGTCAGTCTGTACTTTTCCAGAGGAGAGTAAATGAAAGAAGATCTTTTGCATACTTAGTTAAAAGCAATTTATTAATATATGTAACAATTATTACTGTACAAGCTAGAAAAATAAAGTAAAAATAACATTATAAACAATCCAAAAACATTTCAATGGTGTTTAATTTGACTGAATACATCTTGTAGTAAAGGTAACATGTAGGCTGGGTTACTAAATCCGGTCATTGTTTCCTTACAAAATTTTACTAGTCATCTGGATACCATGCTGAACTTTCCAAATAAGTGACATTTGGAGCACTGACTTTACCTACAGCATTCCTCAGCTGAAAGGATTGAATCTAGAGACAACCATACAACTTGCACTTTAGGAGATGAACTATGAATGCTGCCAGAGATTGTTTACTGCAGGTTTCAACAGATGAAAAAAACACCACTGGGTACATCCTACTATTACATAAATGTCTCCATTTTTAGTGAATTGGCCCAAGTACTTCATACAGTTCAGTGCCATGTAATTCCTAGTAAGCAGCTTGAGAATTTGGAATAATACAGTACGTCACTTGCTCCTGATCCAGAGCTGTAGTGCAATCAGTAACATCTGTTGTTCTCACACAAATAGGAACACACATATAATTACTCTTAGACTGGAGGAGGTAGAGAATGAAATCATCTGCAGAATATCTAGAGCACCCATGCCAATATCAACACATCTATTAACACATACCTGTCAGGGCAAAGCACATGACACTCAGCCGCCTGCAGGCCAGCCATATCAGAATCTGCAGTGACCTGCTGATGGCCATGTGTAAGATTTCAAAGATCTGAGCAATAAGTAATGGAGATATTGTGAACAGTTGTATGAAAAAAAGTTCTCTATATTCTAAAGATAACAAAATGTTGTTCTGGGGAGGTCATCTGAGACATCAGAAAAAGATAATTGGGTCATTAGATTATATCTGCTAATTCTGCTGTTGCACAAAAAGTTAAATTAAAGCTGAATACTAGGCAATAAAATGAGCCTGTCTCATCAGGCTATTCAGCCACTGAATAAACTTTCTTGCAAAAGATTTTTCTGCTAACTTACATATTTTCCCGATGTGGGGATCAGATTAAGGAAACTAGCACAAGACCAGAAAAATAAAAAAAACAAAATAAAAAAAAAGGGATTGGCCAAGAAATTCTGAATCAGACTACTTCATCCCCAAAGTATGCTCTGGCCTATGGAAATAATATTTCTCTGAATCCAACTGTAACTAAACAAATGTTGTATGTTCATATATACCTTAAAATACAGTGTTCTCCCCA
>NC_092867.1:33520110-33531114 GCF_032062135.1 Pyxicephalus adspersus
TGTGCCCTGCCATGGTCCATGCTTCCTTCTGCAAATAATGTACAGCAGTGGTAGGAGAATTGGATCCATGTTTGGCAGCACAAATTAATTTAGTTTTTTTCTCTAAAAGGGAAATGGTCAGTTGTTGAACTGTCAAATGCCTGCTGACCATCCATGTGAAAAGGCACTTACAAAATTATACCAAGTGTAATCTTGTGCAGTATATGTAGCACGATATTCAGTTCCTCAATAAAGACATATTGAAATAAAATAATCCCAAGTGAAAAGAACTGAAAAATGTAACGTTCTACATTCATACTGGTATGAACTAGCTACAGTGTGGGATTTCTTTATTCTGCCAAGTAGAGACAAGTGTTTTGGAATCCTATTGTTATGCAACCAGGCAACAAATCAACACATCTTAAAATACAATATAAAAAGACTTGTTTTGGGTTGTTTCTCTTATTTTGCTTTGTTGCACAAATCAACTAGATATTTCTCTGCATGCTGGAATAGTTTGTGCCTAAACTACTGATTTTGATGGCTTGTTGTATACTCCGGCAGTACATGATTACTGTAAGTGACTGATCCATCGTTCATTTAAATGTAATGGTGTATGATTGGATGGGGAACTACATACAGTTCATCAGCAATGTAAAAAACATAACAGAACCCCCTTTCTGCAGAATCCTAGAACAATACATATAACTGCCTGGCCTGCAGCCCAATATGAATGGGTAATGTAAAGAGATGAACGAGTCTTTTCTAAAATCACAGATTGCACAAAAACACATGTATGGCTTTTGCAACATTTAGTGACTTCAGCTTCATGGACAGAAGGTTGAATAACACTGTAGAAATAGAGGAAATTTCTAATTTTCATCAAAATGAACGCACACATTTAAACACAAATAAAGCAATTTATTCTGTACTAAAGCATCAATTCCTGTCATGTACCATGCAAAGAGATTTCATAGGCTTTGTTACAATGTATTGTATTTACTATCTACAAACCACATGCTTACCATTCTCTGGCAGAACTCATTACAGGGAAACTGATAACAGCTGTAGGCAAGAAAAACCATAATACTGCCTTAAATTCTGACAATCTTGGTTCTATTATGTGTTAGAGGAAATATTGGGGATGTGCAGGAGCCCAGAGTAACCAACTAAAACAGCTTTTGAATATTCTGGACCGCTGGTATTTGGCGCTTGCTGCAGCCAATTCAATGGTCTTATCTTTTGTTGGAGTTTTCACTGAATTAATATGACATTTAATTCAGAAGTGACAATCCCCTATACCAGGGGTGTCAAACTCAAATACACAGAGGGCCAAAATTAAAAACTTAGACAAAGTCGCAGGCCAACATTAAAATTTATTGAAAAAATGTAGGAAATTTTTCCTTCTCATTAGATATAAACCCTTTTCATATGGAAACAAAGAGGTTTTGCATTCAATCTGGAACAAGCTTATAATAGTAAGAAAAAATCTTATGCTTCTTTCTCTATTTGTAGCCTTCTGAGTTAAATTTCAATGGTAACCTTTTTGCACAGGCTAACAATATTAATACCAATATTCTATGAAAATCCAACCATTCAAGTCCATGTTATGGAGTAAAAAGGAAAAGTACAGCTTAGGTAGAATGCTGGAAATGCCAGATGCTGCCAATGCAGAGCTAAATCTTATGAGTGGCCCGCCGCTGAAACTCCCTCTTAGTTGAAATAGCGCTGCTACTAAAATTCCCGGCATTATTTGCCTCTAATAAACAGTCCAATGCGGGGCCACGCATAGACAGAGAACCATCTGGTCTATATACGCAAGTGATGCCGGGAATTGTAGTAGCTGCGCTGTTTCAATGCAGCGGCAGGCCAGTTGCTGTTCATATTTAGGATTACTTTGGGAGCCAGAAGTGTGAAAAGAAAAACCTGTGATTTGTCAAGCAAACAGTATTCAAACATTAGAAATTAAAGGCCATGTTAGTACATTGTTGAAATCAGTTTAATGCCACCCTTGCTCCTTGACGTAAAGGAACATTCCATTTGTCCTTCTTCTTCTACAGGACGGTCTTTATAGTGTGCAGCAGCAGTGTTGCTGTTGTAGGAAATGGTCACCCAACAATTATTTCTAACATTTATATGTGAGCAAGTGTGTGATGCATAAAATAGAATTTAAGTTCCACTTTTACAAATGCTCAGTCAGGCAGGTCTTTATTGTAAAAGAGCACAGGTGGTATCCCTTCCCCAAGATTTTGTCTTACCTGCCAGGTTTCTGGCAACAAAGCTGAGCTACTCATGTGCAGTGTTAGCTATAAATGCCAGGGAAACCCAACAATCCCAGCTCCTTTGTGTGTGCTGGAAATGAATGAACGCATCCCAGAACAGTCAATCAAGGTGGATGGAAAGCAGGGGGCAAGAAGAAAAGGAAGATGGCCCCGTGATAGAATACCGATAGGCGAGTCATGCGGGTTAAACTGTATGCATGTATGCAAATCTATGTATGCATAAAAGTGAATGAAAATGTAATATAGAAATCAGTATAAACTTTACTTTTAATAAAGATGACACATAAAAATGCATAGTTCATGGCAAACATGACTAGTACGTAATCTTCTGATCTCAAGATGTTTAACATATTGGTAAATACGTGTTAGCCTTGGCACGCATGTATAAGTATGTTCCATTTTTAGTAATAAACAACTAAATATGGACAATAAGAATCACATCCCCCTCATGTGCTGCTCCAGAGCTACCACCACCTCCCACAGACAGATGCCTCCATAACCTCTCTCTTCAGTTCTTCTGTCACTGTATTATTTTCCAAAATAAGCCTGCATGGGAAAGTGTCTATTTCAGACTGACTCTTTAATAGACTAAAAACATGTTTGGTTTTGTGACCAGAAAAAAAAAAAAAAAAAAAAAAAAAAAGAGAGAAGGAAGCATTCTGTATATATTAAAAATCCCACAAAATAACAAGGAAGCAAGAAGCGGAATGGATTTACCTTTGTTTAATGTAACACATTCAATCTGTCACTGGTGTAAAGGGACCATACACTGGTCGATAAAAGCATGATTAGATAAACCAATGATGACTCTGATAATATTTTACCTGGCATAACCGCTGTGCACTCATCAACCAGTCGGATCGAGCACTTATCCACTCATTCCCTTGCTTCTTCAATAGGTTATTGTAAATTGTGGTGCTTTTTGTGAGGTTTACAAAGAAGGGAGCAGTGATTTATTAGGCAAGGATAGGACATTCCTGATTTACAATTGTTCCAAGTTTTTAGTTACTTTAGTTAGTTATGTTAAGGTAACCTTTAAAAGGGTTTTTTCTTAGTAAATAATTACTCCTACCCAGTGTCTATAATAAAACACACGTCAATTTTTTCAGCACTAAATTTTATTTTACAAAAGCAATATACAATAAAACATAAGAACAATATACACAATATAGCAGGACTAAACCATATATAAAAAGTGATGGTACCCACACGAAAATGTGCACATTTCAAAGACTTTAGATGGCACCTGCAAACTGCTCATATCAAATTCAAGATATTTATTGGCTTGGATGGTGGATGGTCTTCGTAAAACGATGACATAAAAATAAGTTGTAGATGAGATCATTCTATTACAGAACCGAATACTGAATCTTACAATCGTGTTAGGTGGGACTGGCTGACAGCCCAACAGCTCAAAATGTCTGACCATTTGCTTTTCATGTGCAGCCCTTTTTCAAAGCAGCACAGAATGAAGGTCTTCTCAAAACCCATTAGAAAACAAAAAAAAGTCTTATTTTAAGCAGTCACATTTGGATGTTTCAGTAGATCATTGAAATTGTCAGTCACTTTCCTCCTGAAGATGGTGTGAAGCCCAGGAGCTGTTCAATGGGTGTGTATCTCCATTCATCTGCCTCCAGTTCTTCTACTAACCCGGCCAGCTTCTCCATTCGACTCACTTGCTGATCTGAAAAGATTAGACCTAAACAAATGTTACTGCAATTAGAACAGGATTCACCTTGTCTTTTAATGTCTCTCCATGACTGCAGCTCCTCTCTGCAGAGGTTCATGATAAATCATTGCGTTCACATTTTCTACAACTACACTGGTACTTTCAGATTGCTTGGTAAGGATCACACAGCAAAAGGAACCCTGTAAAGAAACAAAAACAGTACCCCAATACTGCTGATTTGCATTATCAGCAGGTAATTAATTTCAATAACTGCATATTGATTATGTATATCAGGCATTAAAAAAAATGTAATACCAGTTGTATATATTCTGAAGATTACCAATGGATAATAATTTATGCATAAACTAAAAGGTGCCCTTTCTTTAAAGGTGGCCTAAGAATGTCTTGGAGCATGTATAGTCTAAAACAAAATGAATTATGGAAGGTTAGTAGAATTAAATATATTATGTAAAGTAAAGCTGATGTAGTTTTATGGTCTGGTTTATTATGTACCAAGTTGAAGTATGGAGAGTACCATGCACAGTACGGCATATGGAGTATGCAGTTCACACAATGTAAAGTTTAGCAAAGCAAATGTCAGTACATGAGAGGCAACTCCTTTTAGCATATGTTTACCAACTGCAAACATAAGGCTTTTATGTAACGATTTCAAAGTTTTGTTTACAAAATAAAAAGCTTTGATTATGCACTCTTTACATCTAAACATTGGTAAATATGAAATGATGTAATATATAAGGCTATGTTCAGACTAGCATTTCAAAACCACACCATTTACCACGCCCAGCAAGAGGCACTTAGTTGCTTATAGGTACTGTAGAGCAATGCACACCTAAAGTAAACCTAGGAGGTGTTAAGCTCTCCGCATGTAAAAAAAAAAAACGTGCTGCAAAGCATCCGCAAGCAAATGCCTAAAACAAATTGAGAAACAAAGTGATTTTTTCCCAATAACCATTTTTAGGGGACAGCTGCACTTGAAGGATACTAGCTAGCTTGAACATACTCTAATGCTTTCTGCAAATATAGGAACACTGTTCATGGTATTACCTCATAGAGTGTGGGTCTCCAATGTGGACCATGACATCAATGAGGGGATGGATACAATAACCAGTAAGCAACTGAGGCCTTCAGTTGTATAATAAATGACCAAAATTAGAGTTGGTTTGGGAATTGGAGACATGCTGCATAAGGCAGCTGTATTGGGTTATATCACAAGGGACTGCTAGAGATTATTTCCATTATAACAACTTAATACTCCAACTGCTGCCTATTTTGGCATAATGGCTGTACAATAAATATCAGAAAGCTAAATGCACCAGAGTCATGGGTCATAAGCACTCATCTAAATCCTAATCCTAATAATGTGTAGCTATACCTCCACAATTCAAAGCCAAGCAGATCTGCTAAAGGGAAACATTGTCTTCTGTGCAGCACATCTGCATAGGTTGGACAGTCTCTGTATGACACTTCAACACTATGGACATGAAAAGTAGGACACGAGGTAACCGATGTGTTATGCTATTCCAGAATCTTGATACTTTAAAGAAGAAAAACATTCTAAATTTAACAGTTGAGTTTTGGTTTTAAAGAACAATCTCTGGAGAATGAAATGCTCAAATATTTTTTTCACTAGTCAGTGGTAGCATCTTTGAACTTTAGTCTCTGGGTCTCGACAGCTGAGGTCCTGCTCTGTGCTGAATTTCGTGTTTATTTTATACATTGAAAAGCACAAAAGAATAATTGGGAACATGCAAAGGTAGATAGGATCCCTTAAATTAATAAGTGGGCACAAACCGAGCCATGTAGTCCAATTCAGAGATGACATGACTGAGGTTCCCAAGAATTGCCAGAAAGCTATTTAGTCTGGAAGTTACTGCAATATATGTAGCCTTATGGGTAAACTACCATGAATTATGTTTATCCTTAGGTTCTAGACTCACAATGGCAGGATTCTCCTCTATCATTGCTATGTTTGTTATACTCTGTGTATTAGTAAATGTGACAATCCATTTACCACCTCCGTAATATACATCCAGGTTTGTTTCTTACTTCTACAGCATTATAGAAGGTGATGGTGCTTTAAAAATCAATAACAGTTTTATTTTGACCGCTAATTTTGTGATATTTGTAACAATTACCTGAAAGTAATTCACAAGACATTATCCTTCAGTAACATATTTTTATGACACAATGACACATACTTGGTTCTACCTCTAGTGACTATCTGCTGTGATAGAAGATAAGCTACATACAGAGTGCATGCTTTCCAAATATGGCTCAAATGCCCGGTGGAAGTGGGATAAAAGAGTGCAAAAATAAAAGCTTATTTAAGATCTAGTATATAGTGAAATTATTTGCCCGTATATTATAAAAGAAAATCAGGTTGACATAATATCAGTTGAGAAGTTTCAGAGTTAAGGTGGGTGTACCTGTACTAGAGACCACTGAAACCATGTATTTGCTCTCTCATATGAGTGGACAAACTTCAGCAAAAAAGGAAAAAAGTATAATTTCCCTTTAAGTGACAAGTTTAAGTCTATTTGTTACTAAATGTTTCTTTCAATCAAACATAGGGAGTGTTTTTTTTTGTAAAGAACATGCTACTCTTTGATAGGGAACCCCATACCTGGTTAACTGCACGTAGCCTTTTTTATCTATGAGATCTAGTTAGGAAGGGTAATGCAAGTTAAAAGAGCAAAAACAACAAAAGCATAAAAATATAACAACGTTTTTTTGTCTTTTTTTTTAATAAATAGGTAACTATCAACTAAAATAAAGGTGATATTTCAATCTTAGAAAATTGTGACATTTACTGTGGAGACAAGATTTGTCACTCTTGGTCTTCAGATCTTTTTGCCTCAGGTATGAAAGAAGAAAGCTTTGCAAACTTCAGCAGAAAGACAAGATCTATGTCCCGCCCCTTTAATTAAACGTGTTAGGGGTGGGAGTGTGAATCAGAGCAGCAGGGATTTGGACATTTCCTTAGTGGCTTTTTAAAGAAACAGCAGAACGGGGTTATTGACCACTGACATTAAATACGCATAGTCCAATAGGGCCCTAAAGTGCACAAAAGAGGAGTTTCCACAAACAGATAAAAGTGCACTGGCTAAGCGTTATTACTCCAGGACAGGAGACATTAGTGGCAGGATCAACAGGAAATAATTAAAAAAAAAAAAAAAGTTATTGAAGCAACTAGTAAGGTGCAATACATACAATGCAGTGTGGTGAGGTGATTAACATTAAGTTTACATTTTGTGAGTTAATAAAATTGTGGCTGGTGTGTGATCTAATCAATGTTGGATATGACCTGATGTTTGTTATGAGCAGTTGAAGATGGCCTCTCTCTACTATAAAACATGGGGATGCTAGAGCCCCAGGTCCCCAATATGTTTCCTCTAAGATTATCACAAATTCAATTTCTATTAGGTTTGTTGCAGATTGCTCAATAATAGCAAGCAAGGCGCCTAGTTGTCAGCAGGAAGAGCACAATAATGGGCACCTCAAACTGTTGGGATGCAATCATTACTAAACAGAAAAATGGAGACAGCAAGGAATTGTCATGAGAGGACAGAAAGCTCTCCCTGAATATCATTTCCCCAACTAATCACACCTCTTGGTGGGCCTCCAAAACAGGTCAACCAATCTTATATCCTATAATAGACAGCTTGAAAATGCTGCCCTTTAGGATTGGGGTATTCCTGACCAGATTTATATATTATACATGCATTATCAGGTTTTAAAGCCTGGCATGGCAATTTTGTTCACATGTCTTTTGATTTAAACTAATTTAGAGACATGTTCCAAAACAGAAATCTGTGTCTAGTTATCTACTTACCATGTTTCACCTGCTTTAAAGTTGATGCAACTTGATAGCTGAATACCGACTCGCACAGGAATCTTTCAGAGCCATCTGCAAGAACAACAGAGCAATAAAAATCCTCTATGTGTATCAAGAAATTTCAAGTACCTTTTTTTTTCCTGCCAAGGAAGATACCTATTAACAGTAACCAGTCATCCATGGTCACCAATTGAACATTGTTACAAACAAAATTACCCATTAAGCACAAACACGTGAACGGCATACACAGGAACAATAAAACGACTTTGCATATTTTACGATAACTTGCAAACTATTGGTAGTGGTGTGATTACACCTGGAGATGTAATAAGCTTCCTAGTTCCTGGGGAGAAGTTATGAACTCCATCAAGAACAAAAGATTCTATGAAAAGCAATGCTCTGAAGCAGATGTTGAGACAAACTACAAAAATTTTGGTTATGATATCTTCCGGGAAAATGAACCCCCCTACAGAAAGTTAACTTTTCCATACACAAATTGCTACGGGGGGGGAAAAAGGGGAGATGTGTTTAATAGCAATTACATAATCTAGATAACTATCTATTGGTGTGCTGCTATTATTGCATTAGGATTGTACCTAATACTTGGCACAGTACATAACTTTTACATTACTATTGCAGCATGTTGTGTGGAAAATCTCTAAATCCACAACTTGGGGCTAAAAGTTGCTTCATGTGTTAGAAGCCTAAACCATTACAAGAAAAATAAAAGCTTTTTATTGCAGTTTAGACCCGCATTAAAGCCACAGATGTGTCAACGTGGTGCGAGTACAGATTTTAGATAATAGTTGTTAGTGAAGAGAGCAGTGTGCACACAAAGAACTGACTTTACTTCTCAAATTCTCTTGTCTTTCAGACACCCACTTGAGCTTTGAAGCATTCCCTTCCTACTTTCCTTTACTTAGGCATGCCCTGGGCTGATTTCTGCATAAACGTTACAGGTACTGTGTAGGAGAGGAGGAGGTTTGCACTTCTATTGGAGACGGTCAGCATTGACCCTCCGTCCAGTCTGTTTGTACCAAATGTAATGCTGAACTTGATGGAATCACAATTGAGATTTTCCAATTTAAAATGTAGATGTTGCCACAAAATATTAATTCTGGTTTTAGATAGCGTTGGGGAGTGGGTTTATTTTTTGGTTTGTACTATTGTGGAGACTGGGGAGGGATTACTCCCATTAGTTTATTTTTTGCTTTGTACTATTGTGGAGACTACTTTTTATTTCCTGTTACAGGGATGCAACAATAAGTGAAATCTGTCCCTCCTACGTGGGTGGGAATTTCTTTAAACAAGTTGTAACTGATGTATAGATGAGATATAGAAAAATTAAACCTCCTTCCAATTCAGGCGAACAAATGTTGGATTTGCTATCACTTTCAGTCTCTTTGACAATGGTAACCAGGACAAATAGAAGGGGAAGATAGAAAATCTAAAAAAGTTTTCCTATACATACACTTGAAAATAAATTTGTTCTTTGCGCAATGAAAGCCTGACTAGTCTGTAGTATCCTAGTGCTAACAACAATCATGAGATAAACTCATTTGATTGTATATTCCTATTTGGATCTATTTACAACTATAAAGTGAAACAGTCTGTCTGATTTGACTTGAACTGATTGTTCAGAAAGGCCCTTATATTACACTGCTTTGGGAAATCTTAAAAAGATCATTCAAGACAGATATGTGGCCAAGCAACAAGGCTAAAGTAAACCTGAAGTCAATTTTAAGAAATCAATGTAAAGAAACTTGAAAAAAATCCCAGGACAACTTAAAAGCAAATCAGAAACTAATTCAAAGCAATTCAGAAGCACCTAGGGAAAGGAAACTATTTGATTTTACAGCCTTGAGTCCTAATCTCACTTTTTAATTTAAGGACCCACAATAACAAAAAAGGTGCAGTGTTAGGTCTCAGGTTCCCCGGGGGGTTGGGGGTGTCACAGAAGAGGCTTTTCAAGTTAAAGAAGGTAATAGCATTACATCCTGTGTTGTCTCCTAGGTCAGACTTTAAAAGGTTTTAACCCTTTGATTGCTAACTATGCATCTTGCACATCATTGCAACCAAAGGGTTTAAAATAAACTCACAGCTTTTATTACTTTAAGCATGAATGTGCATGTATATAATAAAGCAATTTTGTTCTCAGAAATGGTTTAAAGCTGGGTGGTGGTCCCTGAATAGTGATTACCGGGCTGGGGAGAACATTGTGCATTTCACCCCAGCTAAGAGCAAACAGCTTACCTTCTAGCATGTCTCCTGCTGCTTTGGGGCAAGTGAAGAGTGCTTTTCGGGGGGGTGCTAGGTCTGAAACACTAAATCCAGACCCAGTTACAGAACTTCCACTCACTCCACCAGCTGATGAAGAAGACGAGGAGGCAGCCATCACAAACAACCTTTAAAAAAAAAAAAAAAAAGTTTAAAAAAGGAAAAAAAATAAAAAAATTTGATTGTATATTAATCCATTTTTCTAGACTGTGCCATTTTACAGTTCCAGTTGGAGAGATGTTTAAAAATAAAGTGAACCTTCCACATCCATCAAAAACTTATATAAAAGGTATAGTAAATCTCCCTGACAAAGTGGCCCTAATGTCCAATGGGTCAACCTAACAGAACATGGATTGGTGGCTAAATGTGTTTAGCCACAAAGTCAGGAAAGTCCAGGCCCCCAATATTTGTGTTTCAGATTTCAAATGCTGAAGCTGCTATTGTTTAGCAAGGTTTTCGTGTCTGGCTGACAGGGGTGCGGCTCGGTGCCAAAAGGAAGGAAGGGTCAAATCTTAACTTGGAAGGGTCTCTGATCCAAAGTCTTTATCAGGTACAAGAGAATTATGTAAAATAACATGAAGTAGTAACAATAAAAAAGTTACTTCATAGAAATATGACACCACAAGGTAGAAAAAAACCCTTCTACTAGTTTCAAGTTACAAGTTTCAATAGTGATAGATTCCCTTGAAAAAAATACCCTTTTTGATAATCACAAAATACCCTTATTGAAAATCACATTTACTGCACTGCCGTGGTGCTCTTTTGATTTAAACAAGACCACAGTGTACACTTGGTCCTTCTAGGTATGACAGGGCATGTGACCATTGCAGAGTGCAGTGCTTGGGCCTGAGCATTACTAATTAACCTCCTGGGCGTTTCACTGATGTCTAGATTTCTGTACCAAAAGCAGTACAGTTTTTCATGAATTTTTTTTTTTTTTT